>NC_063209.1:588293-790793 GCF_017589495.1 Alosa alosa
ATCGAGACGGGGCGTGACATGAGTGACGATCGAGTAAGTGTCAGGTCAGTGCCGAGGCAGGAATAGGAGGTGTCCAAGCGGTGGTTCTCCAGTCCCGTTGGCGTGCCAGCAGTGTCCATTATGTTGGCCGGCCCAGAATCCACCAGAGCAGCCAGGGTGTGAGGTTGGAGTCAGAGAAGCGGAGTGAACCTGCAGCAGGGGTTCGGTCGGAGGGGACGGATGGTCGTGAGCTCCAACCCGGACTCTCCTATGCCCGGTGAGCCCGGCCTAAAAGGCAGGTTACCACCACGATCCATCACCTCCACAATAGAGGCAGAGGTTTGAGGTGGCAGCTGGCTCTGCAGGAGTGAGAGAGGCTCGCCCAATCTCCATGGGCTCAGACTGGTCAAGCTGACTTGGGTGAGAGTGGCAGTAGATGACAGGAGCCCAGTGGGATCTCGAATGCCGGTAGTTGGTGGACCTTGGCCCCCTCTCACGACGATGGGTCTGTATCCTTCTGTCGATCCGGACAGTCAGTCGCGATAGCTTCATCAAGAAGTGAAGAGTTCATGGGAGACCAACTTCGTCCTTGATATAGTTGGCCAAGCTATGGAAGACTTAGCGTCCTATGATGGTGTGTGTTCCAAGAACTTCGTCTTGCAGGAGTTCGGAGAGTCGATGGAATGGTCTGCGACTATGCGTCTGCCTTGTGAATACTGAACAGTTCCGCGAGGCGCCTCTCTGCAGTTGGTGAATCCAGGTCCAAACACCTTCAGCATCTCCTCAGCAAACAGATTGAAGGTTGCACATGCGGGGGTTTGGCGTTCGAACTCTGCTGTTCCCCAGAGTCGAGCTCGGCCCGTCAGGTAGTGATGGCATACCCAACTTTGGCCCTTCCGTGTGAAAGGTCATGGCTGCAGGAGAACTGAAGTGAAACTAGTCAGGAATGGCGGACCTGGGTTCCCAGATCGCCGTTGAACCTTTCGGGGTTCAATCTTGGGTTCGAACAGCGGCTACAGCCGAGCCGGGGCAGGTAACTTCAGGGGCAGGGCTGGTGGGCAGACTTCTACTTACCTGGAGACTGGGCGGTGAAGTGGCTGGGGAAGTAGGGTTGTTGAGAGTTGGATGATCATGGCCGAGTTGTTGTTGCTGCTGGAACTGCTGCTGGTGCTGCTGGAACTGCTGATACTGTTGGTGGCGACCTGAAGCAGGGGAGGTGATGTCGCCCGGCTCATGCGGTGCTAGCCCCTCTGGTGTGTTCCAGGCGTTGCATGGCGATTGGGTTGCTCAGGTTAGTGATTTTTTCCATGTGGAAGGTGATGGCTAAAGGTCCATGATGATCGAATCGTACTGTCACCCCGGTTCAGACAGGCGACCAGAGGACCTAATTCGTCACACCAAGAAAGGTTTCATAAACTTAAAGGAGGAAAAGGGGAAGTAGGGAGTGAGTGAAGGCTCAGGGGTTACTGGGAATAACGAGGATTCGTCAATGCGCTGGGTCTGTGGTACCCCAGTGGCAGCGATAGTCCTAGGCGGCGGTGGTGGGTGGTCCCGGAAGTCCTGGGGGAACACAGAAGACACAACAGGCGGATGAAACAAGGCAGAAGTACAGTTCAAGGGAGATCCAAATTCGTAGTAGCAAGGCAGAAGGCTGAGACCAGGATTACGGGATGAAAAGTAAAGAGGAATTAAATTCTGACAGAAAGCAGATGCAGTTCTCTGGGGCAGAAAGAGTATCAAGATTCAGGCAGGGTCCAGGGTCACAAAACAAAAGAGTGAGCCAGAGCTTTGGGAAACAAACAGGTTCAGTGTGAGCTTGCAGGCGATCTGACAAGGAGAGCTGAAAGACAGGGCTTTAAATACTGGGAGAGGGTTAAGAGTGGGTAATGCAGGGCAGCTGTGGAAATGAATTAGAGCAGAGCAGAGCAGGGGGACAGGTGGAGCTAGTTAGGCTGAGTAGAGTGGTGAGCAGAGTGGGAAGATGGTGGGGAAACCAATGGGTGGTAACCGGTGGAGTGAGAGGGGCTCATGACAGAAATTAGTAAAGTTGAGAGAATGTAAATAAAAGGGGGAGGGAAAAGAAGGGGATACTATTTATATTACTACTACTACTACTATTAATACTACTACTACTACTAATAATAATAATAATAGTTCCAGCTACCCCTCCCTGCCTAGTGTTAGATGATATATTATCTGTTGATGAAGTGTGTTATGATGGTGTGGGAGATGGAACTCTCAGGCAAAGAGGGTCAGGACTGTAAGTAGGTGATAAAAGGGTACCAAGGAGGGTTGTATCCTGAGTATTGATTAAGTTTGTAGTTGATAGGTTTTCTAATGATATATAGTCTGTTAACAAAGTTTTTCCAATAGTGATGTGAGCTTTTCTTAGATTTCCAGTTCATGAGGATTGTTTTCTTGGCGATAGTCAGCGCTACCACAGTGTTTTATTGCGGGGTTGTTATGATGCTGTGGATGTATCACCAAGTATGCATAGGAAGGGGATGCTGGGATGTGACAGCCAAAGATGGAAGAGATTTTTGTGACACTCACCCAGAAGTGGTTGATTGGAGTGCAATGCCAAACGCATGGAATGTATGTATCTGGGTTATTTTGTGCAGTGAGTGCAAAGATCCGAACCAAACCCCATTTTTGCCAATTTATGTGCAGTGAAGTGCTGGAATCTGTGAAGAACCTTGTATTGTAGTTGTAGATTACTATTCTTTGTCATGAGGTAGATGTTTTTTGCACATTTTGGTCCAGAAGTTAGGCACTGGGGAGTAGTGATAAGTCTGATTCCCATTTTGATATGGCAGGCCAATTGTTTTTTCTGAGCGAGATATAATTTTGTAAATTGGGAGGTATTTTTTTTTGGGAGAGGGGCATATTAAAGCAGCTCTGAGATTGGTGGGGAATGACAAAGGTTAGCTGTCTGGATGTTAATTTTTTCCTAGGATAGATGATTTAATTTTACAGGTATTGTAGAAGTGTTTACTCTAGATGCAGTGCTTCTGGACCAAACAGGAAAATGAGGCCAGATTATTGTCTTGAAAGAATGTGTTGAAGGTGAGTGATGCCCTTTCCCATCCATGTGTGAAAGTTAAGTGTTTTTTTTATTGTGAAATCTGGGTTATTCCAAATGGGGGTCTTGGTGTGATGGTGCTATAGGTGAATCAGTGATGTGGTAGAATCTCCACCAGGCTGTCAGAGTAGCTGAAATTGTTGGGGCTTTTGAAGGATGGATGTTTTTTGACCGACTGACTGCAGAAAGGGAGATCACTGAGATTTTAATTTCTTTACAGATTGTTTGTTCTAGGTCTAACCAGGTGTTGTCTGAGGGGGGGGGGTGTAGCCATTTGTGGATAAAGTGGAGCTGGTTGGCCAGGGCATAGTGCTGGAAGTGTGGGGCCTCTAGTCCTCCCATTGCTTTTGGTTTTGGAGAGTGGCGGGAGTTTGATCCTTGGGGTCTTATCTTTCCAGTAGAATTTAGTGATTAATGAATCGAGAGACTTAAAACCAGAGGGTGGTGGGCTGGGTTGGAATCATAGAGAATAGATAGTTTATTTTGGGCAGTATTGTCATTTTGATTACTGAGATTCTGCCCATGATGGATAATGGGAGGTTCTTCCAGCGTTGAAGTCATCATCTATTGAAGTGAGTAGAGGGAATAATTTAGGCTAAATAAGTCTGACAGCCTGGGGAGACTTTTATCCCTAAGTAAGTGATATAGTTAGTGCAGAGTGGGATAGGTGAAGAGTTGGCTGTCACATCCCAGCTGTTGGGATGTAATGGGAGAACTGCAGATTTATTCCAATTGATTGAGTATTCAGAAATTTTAGAGAATGTGTCAATGAGTTTGATGGTTTCTTCTACTGATGTTGTGGGGTCTTGAAGAAAGAGAAGAATGTCGTCAGCATAAAGGCTGATTTTGTGATGCATATATGGAGTCTGGACACCTTTGATGAGGGGTTCTGACGGATGGCAGCTACTAGGGGTTCAATGAAGATTGTAAATAGTGAGGGGGAGAGTGGGCACCCCTGTCTAGTTCCCCGGTGAAGAGTGAAACTTTGTGATGTTAGTCCATTGGTGATTACTGTGGCTGAAGGAGAGGTATATAGAAGTTTAATCCAGTTAATGAACGACTCCCCGAAGCCAAACCTCCCTAATGTGGAAAACAGGAAATTCCAGTTCACCCTATCAAAAGCTTTTTCTGCGTCCAGAGTTGCTATGATGGTATTATCTTGAAAATTTTGTAGAGGATACATTATATTTAACAGTCTGCGGGTGTTGGTGGATGAAATTCTACCTTTAATGAAGCCTGTTTGGTCTGGGTGGATAATGGATGGGGTGACCTCTGCTAATCTGTGTGCTAGCATTTTTGCGATTATCTTATTGTCCACATTGAGGAGAGAAATTGGTCGGTAGCTGGATGGCAATGTTGGGTCCTTATTGGGCTTGAGGAGCAGTGAAATTGAGGCTGTGGTGGAACTATTTGGAAGACGTCCTTTCTGTTTTGATTCATTAATCATTCTGATGAAAAGTGGAGCTAAGAAGGTCCAAAATTGTTTGTAGAACTCAGCAGGAAAGCCATCCGGACCTGGTGCTTTATTATCGGGCATCTGTTTCAGAGCATCAAACAGTTCTTGTTGAGTTATAGGTGATTCTAGGTTTTTTATTTCGGTCTCATTGAGTTGTGGTAATTCGATGCTGTTTAGGAAAGAGTCTATGAATTCCTTGTTGGGGTTTATTTCTGAAGAATATAGTTTATTGTAAAACTGGTAAAAAACATGATTTATTTCTTCAGGTGAGCTGGTTAGCTTCCTGCTGAGTTCTTTATGACCGGATTGTTGATTTTTTCTTTGTTACGTTGGATTTGATTTGCTAAGTATTTACCTGATTTATTGCTATGGTGGAAGTTTTTTCCTGCCTTAGACGGTGAATCATAAATTGAGTGTGTTTATTGAGTATTTCATTGAGTTTGAATTTATGTTTCCTAAGTTTTGCCTGTGTTTCTTCAGTTGGGTTGCTTGCATTGGTTTCTTCTAACTGTTTAATTTTATTGTTGAGTTCTACTTCCTGTTCTTTTTCCTTCTTTTTTTGTATACTGAATATGAGATGATTCTTCCTCTGAGTACTGCTTTTTCCTGTTTCCCACAGAAGGGAAGGAGATGATTCAGGGGAGCCGTTCATTTCTAGAAAGAATGCCCACTCTCCCAACAAAACTGATGAAATTTGGGTCTTGTAAGAGGGATGTATTAAAAATGCCATTTGCTAATTGGTCGCTGTTGGTTCGTTATGTTCCATTTAATTGTAACTGGGGCATGATAAGCTAATGACTATGGGATGAATAGTTGAATCAGAGATATTTTTCATTATAGAGTTGCTGGTTAGAAAATAATCAATACGGGAATAGGGAGTGGTGGACCGGAGAGAAAAAGAGTAGCATTTGGAGTCTGGGTGCTGAAGCCGCCAACAATCGCCAAGGCCAGAATGGCTCATGAACTGTTTTATTGTTTTTGTGGATTGCCAGATTCGTTTGCTTTTAGAGTGATCAGATCTGTCAAATGTGGGGTCTAACACTGTATTAAAGTCAAGCCTGCAATTATGATGGGACAGCCCGATAGAGTTGAGATGGAGGTGAAGAGGTTCTGAAAGAAAACTGGGTTGTCTGTATTAGGGCCATAAACATTAACAATTGTTACAGGGGTATTGTGAATTGAGATGTTTATGATGACAAAACGTCCTTCTGGGTCTGTGATGGTGGCGTTATGGATGAATGAGATTCTTTTGTTAATCAGAATGCAAACTCCCCTTTGTTTTGTATTGTAATGAGATGAGAAAATGTGATTGAATTGTCTTGATTTGATCTTGGGTGTAGTCTAATTCTGAGAGATGAGTTTCTTGTAGGAGACATATGTCAGCTTTTAAACTATCCAAATGATTTAAGATTTTCAGCCTCTTTGCCTGAGATCCAATCCCACGGATGTTCCAGGTCAGGAATGTAAGTGGTACCATGTTGTGATTGTACAGTTATGAAAATTAGGTGTTTTCATCACAATATCTCTGGCTGACAAGGTCAAAACTGCACGAAATTAAAAGTGTAGGATCATTATGACACCCTCCGAATGCATGCCAAGTTTTGTGTACTTTCGTTCATGGGGGGCCTTACAATAAAATAATTTATGTGTACATTTAGTGACGTACACCAACAAGGATTCCCGGGACACTGAAAGACCGGGGTACACAAAACTTGGTGGGCATGTACCCCCACATGGATAGCATGGAACCGTCATTCTTCGTTTTGATCTGTAGCCCCCCCCCCCCCGCTGGACTGGACCCCCCGAAGGAGGGTAGGGCAGACACAGTTCTCTGTGAATATCTTGAGAACTGTAGGGCCTAGGATGACCAACTTTTTCCGTATGTTTGCCTCCAGGGGTCATGTTAGCCCATTCCATGTGCACACATGTGCATAAACAGATACACACGCACACACATACATTTACAGTAATCATCATTATGACACATACTCACACAGTAGACATATGTACGCATGCATGCACATGCACAAAACACACATCACATGAGGCAAACACACAAGCAAGCACATACACACACACACACACACCACACATAAACATAAATTTGTACACGCACATGCACACAATTCAAGAATTTTCCCGTCATCTACTCCTGAATTTTTGGTCATTGATACCCGGGACACCGAACCACTGGGGTACATGAAATTTGGTGGGTATGTAGCCCCACTAGACTTTTACGGAAAAATTTCATTTCCACCACCACCACTGGCACTGAGGATGAATAATCTTTTATGGTATGTTGGTCTCAAGGGCCCACATCAACCTGGCTCATAATCACTCATTTGTGATTTGCACCCCCCACCCGGTAAAAATGAAAATGCAATATTATTCTGCTTTAATCGCCCCTATCTTCAGTTAAGATGTTCAGAACTGCACCAAATTTTATGTGTATGATTGACCTGGCATTCTCTGGGGGTATGCCAAGTTTCGTAGAATTTCATCCATGGGGGTCTAAAAATTAGGTTATGTGTACATTTAGTGACTGTACACTCATTGGCCTGTAAATGGCGGTGCACACATATACACATGCACACACACAGGCACCCACATACTATCGGTATTAGAGCGGCCGATACATAATTACAAATTCAGTGGGATTAAAAAGAAAGCCAAAATAAATATTCATCATCATCATGGCTGCATTTTCAGTATTGGCGAAGTAGTCGTTTGTCCACTAGATGGCGCATCGTTGCAGTGAGGCGTAATTTTGTTGGAAGTTAAAAGTGGGTTGGAAAAAAACAATGGACGCTTCCTACAAGGACTGTAATTTACATGGCGAACATCTAATAAGGATAGGGCGATGTTCACATGAAGTGTAATTCCCATTTCTTCTTGAAGCGAAATAAATCTGAGGATGTTTATCGGACATGCTTGGTTTTACTGCAGGTATGCGTTAATCTTGTAATATCAATAAGGACCTAGGTAATGTTACCGTTAGCATTGGTTGAGTGATGGAGGCATTTGATTGATTGCATTTGTAGAAAACTATAAATGCGGTTATACCAAGCAAATGTATAGCAGCACTGTTTGTATCTTTCGACTGTCATTTATTGCACGTGCTACAAAATCATTCTGTGCAATGGAAGATTTACCAACGTTACACCGGTCTGATACAGTTTTGCCTATACATGCGTGAGACTGAGGCGCCTGTTTATTTTTGTTTTTAAGTGCGTGCAGGGTGTGAGAGGGGAATCGATGTGCTTTGATTACAGCTTGGTAGTTGTAGTCTGTGAAATTAAAAAAACGCGTGTGTGAAGTATCAAACAATGACACCTTCATTTCATTATGGCTGCTTTAGCAAAACACCTTAAGCTACTGTATAGTGGGTCCCATTTAGAAGTGGCTACTTCATTCACGCTTTCCTTGACTCATGGGCTGTGTGAATGTTATTACAACTTTTCGCAGCGATATGACAGTTTAAGTCCGCTTGATACTGTAAAGCGTAAGCCATTGGTTTCAAAGGAGATTTTATTTGTGCGCCAGCATAGCCTATTGACAATTTATGTTGTAAATAGGCCTACCTTATAATCCTACCTGTAGCGTAGGGAAGCTAACAACTTTCTATTAGGATCTAGTTTGTTAGTTACCGTTTTGTCATAACTCCCTGATGCATTTTTGCATTTAGAATAGCCAGAGCGTGGATATCTCAATCGGAAAATTAAACAATATCGGGTGCCTATGGACTAGGCTGGGTGAACCCAGCCTGATCTGCCCGCTATTTATTTTTGATTTCTTAAAAGATTGAGCTTGGTCTGATGAAAGCCAGACTAGCCATGGACCTCAGTTAAACAATGCAAGGGAACATGAATCAGCCTATATTTGCCACGAACAATAACGGACAAAAGCTCTTCAACTTTGGCCCGTTAAAATGTGTATGAACAGTCTAGCGACGCATTTCATCAAGGCCCATTTGGACATGTCAGTTATTTGCACCACTGGTTAGATGTAAAACAGCATTTCGTTTCAGACTAGGCTACTGTTACTTAATTTGTGCATTAACAATAACGTTTCAGACTACTGTTACTTAATTTGTGCATTGACAATAAAGTATTACATGAACTAAAGATGACTAAAATCTTATGTAGAAGAAGAAACATTCACAAAAAATCCATCCATCCAAAAATGACCTTTGTTTTTGATAGCTGTTGAAAACGGCATGGAACTGACAGAGATGTTTTTGTTTATAAATACATAAAAAAAATAAAAATAAATAATAACATTATGCTGATACCTTTTGCTTTTCCCAAATACAATGTAGCCTACAGGTGTAAGTGACCTTTCATCAATCCAGTTGCAATGGATGAACTGTGATGAACTGCCCTACTTGTGATTGTTTAGAGATTTTAAAGGTTTTATAACAATGCTACATCTTCTTTGGCTATTCTACAATCTATTCACCTTTTCAGCACCAGTAGGCTACTTTCTGTGCAGCCGCACACACACACTCAGGCATGCCAAACAAGCATACACAAAAGTTTCAAGAGTGGGGGATGGAGTAAAATATGGAGACAAATTGAAGTGTGATTTATTTTCGCGGAACGACTGTACAGGACTGAGCGGCGGTCATATTTTGTACCGCTATGCGGTACATCTAGTTGAACAAATTGTCGCTAGAAGTTCAGTGAACTTCATTCGCAGCTAACAACATTAGCCTACTGCTAGAACGAAATGATAACAAGAATAGCACCTAGCCTTGTAAATAGAAACTAGACAGAATTATTATTAGTTAACTAAGTAGACCTAATTGGTATAAGCAGTATGTCTGACAAAATCTACTCAGAAGCGTAGAGCTTGCGAGCTATTGAGCGAGTGCTCCGAGTCTTATGTAGACACTGTTTACAACGAATATGGCTTGGTGGAGATTAGTGACGCCCCTAGCAACGATATGTGGGAGGATGCTGTGTCCGACTGGCCAATTTCTGACTCGGAAGAGTATGATGATGTGTCTGGATGGTCGGCATTGGCAACAAGCCAATCTATTGATTTTGATGATTACATTTATTACAGTGATGATCAGGGCTTGAAAACGAAATTATTTTTCAAACGTTCCGTTCCGAACGGTTCAGGTAGGCCTATGTTTAACGTTTTCGTTCTTGCATGCGTTCCGCCACCAACATATCGGTCCTGAACGGTTGAACACAAAAATATCGTTAGTTCTTAAAGTTCCGGCAGTGTTTGGCGGGCCTATCAAGTCTAATTTTGTGGACTTTACCTTAGAATAGACGTACTCATTATTTCCCCCTTGATTTAGAATATACCGTAGCTATGCCCAAAATAATAAATAACAGAAGGCATCCAAAAACATTCAGATGGGCTATCCATCCCATAGCCTACAGACTTACTGTAGGCCTAACCTATGCCTATAAATAATTTCTTATCAAAAATATTTCTGGATACGTGCTAAACTCCTTACCTGGTTGTAGCTTTAAGTTTTATCCATATGGAGATCTTCAAAGGCTTGCGCTATAATTCCAACCCTGTTTATAAACGAACCTGTCTGTTGCTGACAAGGCCTATCTCAAATTTCCCGTTTAACTCTTCTACATAGAATAGGCTATAATTGCGCAAACATTTCAAATCCGACTTTAAAAGCGACAAGGCGTGGACAGGCAAAATAGGCTAATACGCATAGGCTACAAACAATTTCCAAATCAGTTTCAGTAGCCTAATTCTCACGAGCTGGCCTAAGATCGAAGTGGCAGACGGATGGGTTACATTACAACAGCAAGACAAAATATACACATTTGGACCAAAGGTCCATTTATTCGTTTTTTTTTTTCAAACTGCAGAAATCAAATTATTAGGCTGTCCGTCTACAATCAAACAAGTAGAACACTTAGGATATGCTTTTGTGAAATTTTATAAAATATATAGAGAACGAAAAAAAACGTTATTAACCGGTTTTGTGGATTTCAGAATAACGTTTCTGTTCCGGAACAGTTGAAGACCATTTTGTTTTCGTTTCCGTTTCCGCTCCTCGTAAAATTCCGTTCGTTTTTGGTTTTCGTTCCTTGAACCGGTTCGGAGCCCTGGTGATGATAGTGATGATGATGATTCTGAACCTGAACCATGTCTTTTGGATGAACTTAGGGAGTGGGGGATAGCCACCCAAACGCCACTGAGCCATATAAACATGCTCCTGGGCATTCTTGGTACCACCCCCAACTCCCAAAGGATGCCCGAACCCTTTTGGGCACTCCACCTTCATATGAAATAGCACATATTGCTGGTGGAAGCATGCACTACTTTGGCATAGAGAGGGGCATAACAAATATATTGGAAAATTATAATTAAATATAAGCGCACTCCCTGACCAAATTTCTTTACAAATTAACATTGATGGGCTGCCACTATTTAAAAGCAGCAATAAGCAATTTTGGCCAATTTTAGGTCTAATAGAGGAAGCCAAAACCAGTACTCCTTTTGTGATGGCTCTGTTTCAAGGTGAACATAAGCCGACAGATCCAAATTTGTTTTGCAGGAATTTGTAAATGAATACGAGAAATTAAAATCAGAAGGTTTGAGGGTAGGGGCCAGATTGTTTAATATTGAAATATCTAAATTTGTTTGTGATGCTGCAGCAAGATCGTTTATTAAAAATGTGAAAGCACACAATGCCTACCACGGCTGTGAAAAGTGCACGGAGGAGGGGACCTGGGATAGGAACCGCATGACCTTCCCAGAGCTTCATGCACCCCTACGAACGGATGCATCTTTTGCTGAGCATGAAGATGAAGTCCACCACAAAGGGCCGTGCATCTTGGCCGATGCTGGAGTTGGCCTAGTGTCCCAGTTCCCATTGGACTATATGCATTTGATTTGCTTGGGAGTTATGCGAAAACTAATTGGCTTTTGGATGAAGGGGCCACTTCCAACACGCATGGGCACACAGCAGATAGGCCGGATTTCGGCAGCAATAATGTCCTTTGCAGTGGCACTACCAAGGGAGTTCGCCCGGAAAGGGCGCTCTCTCAACGAAGTTGAGCGGTGGAAGGCCACTGAATTTCGGACATTCTTACTGTACACTGGCCCTGTGGCTGCAAAACATCTGCCACATCAACACTACAATAATTTCATGATCCTGCATGTGGCACTGCGAATATTATGCAGCCCCACTCTGTGCAGTCAATACTGTGATCTAGCTGAAAATTTGCTGAAAACATTTGTACAGCATTTTCAATCAATTTATGGCAACTACACGGTTTACAATATGCATAACCTAGTACATCTGGCCAATGACGCGCGAAAGTTTGGTGCGCTGGATAATTTTTCATGCTTCCCTTTTGAAAACTTCCTCCATAAGATAAAAAGATCAATCAGGAGCCCCTCCCAGCCTCTTCAGCAGGCCATCAGAAGGTTTACAGAGAAAGAACGTCAACAATACAGTTCAAAAGTGTGTAAGGATGGTTGCTATCAAGAACACAGGAATGGACCTCATCCACTAGATACCCTACCCTATGAATTCAAACAGTACAAGCGTTGCGTTAACAATGGAACTGTGATCAGCCTTACTAAAGGAGACAATTACGTCCATCTCAACGGCACTGTTTATGTTGTTAAAAATATTTTAAAAGACAGGGTCAGATCTTACCTTGCCTGTCTTAAATTCTTACACAACTCATCTTTTTTCACATACCCTATTGATTCTTTAAGTCTTCAGATATCCTTTGTGAAAGACCTTTCATCATCATTTTCCATAATTCCTGCCAAATTTGTTTCAAAGGCTGTTGATTGATTTTGATAACAAAGACAAAATTAACATTAACAGTCTTTTAGTTGTAAATATTTAGGACAAAAGATGTTCTCATAGTCATGATCATTTAAATAATTATATGTTGTTTGTTCATTTTTATAGATGTATTCCCTAGTAATTTTTGTTGAGAGTGATGAGACGGAGATAGTGCCTAATGACTGGCTGAGCCTTGATAAGAGAGTCACGTTTTGGCCCCCATATGAGGCAAGCAAGTGCAGTGCTGCTGCTAAGGTTAAAGAACAACCAGATGAAGAATGGCATGAACTTCAAATTAAATGGGTGGCCCAATATAGTAAGTCTAGAAGCTTTTTAAGGCAACACACTTTTTCTTTCTCTTTTTTCCCCCCCTTGTGTAACAGTTATTTGTGTGTGTGTTAAGAGACCTATGAGAAAGCAAGGCAAAAACTTGTGCAGTTTTCAAAGGGAAAAGGTCTCCTCAGCACAGATGAAGAAAGTGGGCGTATAAGACAGTATGTTTTTCTGTTCTCTTTTTTCACATAAAGCTAATAAGCTGTCCACAAAATTTTAAAATATGAATATTTGTCCAACAGACCATCCTCAAGATATGGCCCAGCGAGTGGCTTTGACACATCTGTTGCCCTACCTGACATGGTCTCATCAAGTCAGCTCCACACAAGTACACAACGTGTTAAAAACACACCGACAAAGTAAGTAAGCACACTGCCATGTGTTCACTGTGTGCTGAGTGTGTTTCACTAATTCACGGATTGGGATACATGCAGAGACCAAATTTCCCTCACGGGATCAAAAGAGTATATATACTTATACATACTTAACTTAATCAATGGAGAATCCCATTTATTAGATGTCAAGGCTGAAGGTTCAGATGCTGTGGGCAAAAAATGGTCCTTACTTGACACTTGTGTTCTACCTTACCAGGAAGAAAGCTGCGTCTTGACGTTGCTTGGCAACCATTCAGATAGAGGACAAATATTTCTTGGTGGAAAAAATGATTATCTAGGAATAACTCGGTATATTTCTAGTTGTATGAAACTTTGCCAGGTATTTATAGTAACAGTTTTAGAAAAGCAATAAGCCACTCAAGTCCATAGGTAACCTACGGCCTCTCGGGGCTTATTGCTTAAAATCATCATGCCGACAGGATTTATTGAATGAAATAAATAATATCATATTTGCAATCAGTCAACAGGGAACATCAATCCAGTTTGTGTGGGTTCCTGCCCATAAAGGAGTTGGTGGTAACGAGGAAGCAGACAGGCTGGCAAAAGAGGCAACTAAAGAAGAGAAGGAAGAAATTAAGGTAATCATCAAACACAAAGTTAACAGAATATGGCAAGCCGGATGGGATAGAAGAAAGGTAGACACTATACAATATACAAAAAAGTATCTCAAATAATAAACCTAGTTACCCAAAAAGACAGGAGGAGGTTTGGTTTACAAGAATAGCTTTAAATAGCTTATACGTTGTAAACAAACATCCATCTGGAAAATGTGAGTATTGTGGAGTGAGAGAGGATGTAGATCATGTTCTTTTACAGTGCTTAAGATTTTCCAGACAAAGAGAAAAGCTGAAGAGGGAAGTGAGTGCAGTTAAGAAAGCCTTTTTTTAGACACTTTATTAGGTGAGCCTAGATCAGGGAACATCACTAGTGCTGTTGTAGCATTTATCAAAGAAACACACTAGCAAATAGGATTTCCCTCAGTCCAGTAGATGGCGGTAATACACGTTGCTTGTAAACCGCATAAAACCTGACAGAGGAAGAAGAAGAAGAAGAAGAAGAAGAAGAACTACTAACAAGAGTTAACAAGATCAACAACAACTACTTGCAAATGAAACAGGTGTGGCATTCTATAACTTTCGTCAGTGACCTAAAATGATTCATTTGTAGGCTAGGCCTAGAGTCTGTCGGATCATTCAGTTTCCATTTACAAAATCGTTAAAAACGTAGGTGAATTTGAGCTAGGCGACTAAGCTAAGTGCAACTAAGGTAAGGACAAGGTGACGTTAGTCCACCATGGAATAGGATAACAAACGTGAAATGAACTCTGAACGGATATTTAGCTGCTTTTTGAATGCAGCGTAGACTAGGACTAAGTGCTGGCAGCAAACCCACCATCGAGCTGGGCCGAGGTAAGGCGATGTTCGAGACCTTGCGCCCCAACAAACAAAAGAACGTAGCCTACCCTTAGGTCCAGAATATGGGTATTACATTGGTTGCACTGGTTCCCATAACTTTTTCATGCCGGGGCACCTTTTTCACAGCACCGCTGTCAGCGTCAGAGCTAACAGAAACAGTATAGGGACTTCACAGAAAAACATTTCTGTCCGGTGGCATGCAATTGCTTTTATCAACACGTTAATGTCTGAAGAAAGAAAACTCAGAAATAAAAATAATTTTGCAGATATCACTGTTGTGGCTAAGTAGCCTAAGGAATTATATGTGTGGCATATCCATCCACTCTGAAGTGCGTCTATGCTCGCTTTGATATCCTGACATAGTATCTCTATTTGCTGTCCATCTCAGCTGTTAATTGCACTCCCCACAGCACCATAATGGGTCATTCCACGCCAACTCAGCCACCCATGTACATGACACCTCTCAGATTTTGGTGAAAATATGCCTTATGTTACCAAACAAAGGAATCTGAAGTTTCAGGTCAATATCTCAAACGGTTTGCCCATGGTGTCCATTTGAATTTTGGGTGCCATGGCCCTAATTGACACATTGGAATTTCACAATTGACCCCCCCGCCCATCGAACGCAGATGAGCCAATGGCAGTCCAGTATGGAGTGAGGATTGTCTCAAAATTATTAAAAATATATATAAAAGGATATATATATATACATATACATACATTTATAAATATCCAAATACAAATATAAAAATGTGACATACAAATAAATAAACAATTTGTAAATATATTTTTGAGATTTGAAAATAAATATGCTTGACTTTGTATGTGGAATCTGCATTTGTGAATCTCCTTTTTGCTTTTGTCGATGACGTAATTTTGAGACATTCCTACTGCACACCAAGATCCACAAATAAATGCCACTAGATTTGAATGCGAAGACACCCTCCACTGAACAACCAGCAGATGGCAGTGTTGTGCAACATGTCTGTTATCAACTGATAGCAACTGAATCTTTCCGACGCTGTTTTCCCTAGTTCAGTTCAGTCAAGTGGTCTATGACTAGCAGGATTAACGACATGGAAGACACTGGATTAAATGGATGGGTAAGTAATAACAACTAGCCCGAACAATTTTTTATCGGTTTCGATGTGTAGTGCCGTTTTTAATTTTATAGACAGTCTCAAAATTACGTCATCGATATGAAGGCAAAAAGGAGATTCACAAATGCGGATTTCACATACAAAGTCAAGCATATTTATTTTCAAATCTCGAAAATATATTTACACATTTATTTCTATAAATTTGTTTATTTATTTGTACGTCACATTTTTATATTTGTATTTTGTATTTGGATATTTTTAAATGTATGTATATGTATATATATCCTTTTATATATATTTAAATAATTTTGAGACAATCCTCACTCCATAGTCCAGTAGCTCTGTGCAGGCAGACATGGCCCGTCAACTTCACCTTACGGCTCCATAGAAATGTAGGTACAGCACTAGCCACAGCGGAGCAGGCAGAAGATCATTGAGAAATAAACGTCAATTAAAGCGACTGTCTTAAAGCGACAGTGCACAGTTTATACATGTGTTAAACAGCATAAAATTAGCAGTATTTTTAAGCAATTAATATTTTAAAATAAATATTTTTCATATTAAATTATAGGCTATAAAAAATGTTTTTTTTTATGTGTGTGTCGTGGGGGCCCTTGAGCCAAAAAGTTTGCCCACCCCTGTGTTAGACAGTGGCCTCCGGTCACAGATGAAGAGATGAAGGTACAAGCGATCTTACAGATTATTTATGAAAATAGTTTAGAGTAGAGAACGAGGAAATAGACATAATTGGGACTAGGTTGATATTATATCTACTTAACTACTGTAGCTAGCTAACGTTAGCAATAACTATGCTAGCTAGGCTAGCCAACGAGGAAACTATACAAATATCTGTCCATTTGGCATGTTGTCCTACTTGACATTATAAAAGAAGTAGTGAGACAGTCGTAAATCGCGGGCTGTTATCCCAGTGGACACAACCAATCCAATATGGTATGTAAACAAAACCGTGATAACGCACCCTCAATGACAGCTACAGCCAGGCAGTATGGCTTGTTGGGCTGATGATGTTAGCTATCGTAACACCCCCAATTATCACCACTTTTGTTCAGAAATTCTAAAACAACAATGTTTTTTAACACTTCAAAATAACATTTGCTAAATGAACCTTACATTTTTCAGTAGCCATAGGTGTGTCGATTTGAACAAAATCTGGTTTGGTTCTTAACGGGAGCATTTACTGCCTGAAATATCCAATTTTGTTTACCACGCTCGGAGTTGTAGTGCTGGCCTGATGGGTCGCCTATTTACACCGTTTCAACTGCACATGAACGGTTAGACCGAGAATTCTCGTCATGAAATTAAAATTCCACTGGAGCTCCAAGCGGTTGTGTACACGCAGCCTTACAACACTGTTTACAGCCGTAAAGGCCCATTCACACCAAGAACGATAACGATAACTATAACTATAACCATAACGATAAAAGCGTTCACACTGAACAACGATGAACAAAGTCTCTCATTGTGTTAATAAATGTGAGGGCTAAAATTCGATGGGTTCTGACTGGCTATTAGCATTTTATCGTTGTGAAAATCGCTCTGAAAGTGATCCCCAACGATATCGTTCTTCATGTCGTTATAGTTTATGTGTGAACGTCGTCATTCATATTAACGAGAACGATATTTATTTATAGTTATCGTTATCGTTATCGTTTTTGGTGTGAATGGGCCTTAAGTCCGCCGTCTTGGTTTGTATAGAAATAGATATTAAGTGAACTATAAACGCAAGACGGTGGAAATACGGGACCGACGGTAATAGGGGGAGTTCCGATAGGCTAGCTAACGAGGAAACTATAAAAATATCTGTCCATTTGGCAACAATAAATAAATGAATGGATATCAAATAAACAAATTCATGAAGAAGTAGTGAGACCGTCGTAAATCGCGGGCTGTTATCCCAGTGGACGCAACAAATCCAGTAGGAGGCACTGGTGCAATGCTACCCAGCAACAGCTCAGTAATGGTGCCCGCTTACTTCCGGTAGTTTCGCCGGATTCGTGTATAGGGAGGCTTGATATTTGTCTAGTTTTATGGGATTTTATAGTGATGTTGAAAAGGACAGTCAAATGACATGTGGGATTAACACAACACCGATACACAGACACATGCCTTTCAATCTTGATTACGTTTTCTGTAATTATGTTAAATTAGATTAAATTCTCTCGTCCCAGATCTCCACTATTTTAAAGCAAAGGGTTAGCACTACTCGTTAGCGAAACAGTGCTCCACCACATAGGATTAAGCCACACAGTCAACTCAATGTAAGTAAGATAAATAAGGATGTTAATTGTTTTCAGCATTGGCAGCTCATTGTATATAAAATGATTGTCACTTGGAGGAGACTTGTAGATAACTAACGTTAGCATAGTTAGCTAACCGCTGCTAATAATGTGCTAGCTTCGTCACGTCAGAGAAGCATGGGGTTGTGCAACTGATCTTTATAGATCAGTGGTCTGTGCACAGTAGTGTAACATTCATTCACCATATAATAATAAAGTTGAAGTGGCTCTGCAATGTAGGCTATGCTTCCGTTTTTTGGCAGCACCATGTTCCTTACATGACATGGCCCAGTGTCCTTGTAACATGCATGCAAGTCTATATACTCGCCTCCCGTTTAAGTTTGTCACCCAACAAAGCTAGATATGAGTTTTTATACATGTGTGTCCATGTCATACTGCAGTCTTTCAACGGATTGTAAATGATTGTAAATGAATTTAGGTCCTTGGCTCGCTAAAAGAGCCTCTTGTGCTGTAACTTTTAGAGTCTTAACAGCTACTGTACCTGTACTGTACCATTGAATTTCTCACAACTCTTTTTTTGTTTGACGGGCGTAGTAACTAGGGGGCGTGGCTTTTGCGAACGGTCAATTCATCTGTTGCCATTTTTGGAAGCCCATAGAGTGTCCTAGTGACGCCACTTCCGTTTGCCTCCATGGGACCTATCTTTCAAAACATTTTGAACGCCAGTCTATGGCGAAAAAGAAAGTATTTTCTGGTCCCGGTTGACTTGTGCCTTGAATTACCCATATGATGTTTGTCAATTTTAAAGACAATTTTTCATGTAAAGACATTTGCAGTTTGTTTCGTAACTATTGAATTACAACATTGTGAAAGATCGTAATACCAGCAACAGGTCTTAATTGGGCTTTCCTTGCCGATGAAAATACCATGAGTCAGAGGATTAAACACATCAGGTAAGTTGTATTTGTCTATAGACTGTATATTAGATACTGTTAAGTGACATAACAGGCAGCAAGATGCAACCGTTAACTAGCATAACAACTAATCTTATCGTTTCATTACGTTGGTGACGTACATTGTTCGAGACGAGAGATGTAGTCCTCTGAGCGGATTCGCACAAAACCAACATAACTTTTGAAGTCTATCGAACAACAGTAGGACGTGAGAAAATATATTTTAAATTTACACACATCATATGTGAAATTCGCGGCACAATTCAGACTGGACCAAAA
Organism: Alosa alosa; assembly: GCF_017589495.1. Taxonomy (NCBI): domain Eukaryota; kingdom Metazoa; phylum Chordata; class Actinopteri; order Clupeiformes; family Clupeidae; genus Alosa; species Alosa alosa. Next base: position 607,333 of record NC_063209.1, read on the forward strand.
AATAATTGTTATCTCTCCATTAACTCCCGTTCATATTTTTTTGAAAGATAGGTCCCTTGTAGCGAAAGTGAAACGGAAGTCACTGGGACACTATAACATTTGTTCTAATAGTGGTAGAAGGCTGGAAACTGGTGTGGTAGTTCATTGTAGCCTGTACTACCGAATTCTGGAGGCAGAATCAACATTCCTGACTGTTTGGGTGAGAGGTGGGTCACCAAAGTCCTAAAAAATGTTGACAGCATGTGTGATTTTTCACTTTTTGGGTGGCCCTAGCACCACAATTAATGATCATATTTATTCTAAACAGGATTATTTGTTATATATGGGAACCTTGCTCTTGACAAAATGAATTTGAAGGGTATGGTACCACTGGTGGGGGTTTCATGGGGGTCCAAAAACCCTCTCTGGCAGAGGTGACACTTTTGGAACCCCATATTTGGACCCCCAAATGACTATATGGGCCCTTGATGATCCTAATGGGATTGATACCAGATAAAGATACATATTTGTTCTTTCTTTTAACGAAATAAAACCTTTGACTATGAAGCTCCATAATATGAATTTTATGCTTCATAATGCATCATTGTGGACATTGTTTCCAGTAGGGGTCGACCAATTATCGGCCGGGCCGATATTTAGCATTTTTATAATAATTGGTATCGGTAATTTTTTCCACCGATAAGCCGATATTGAAATGGATAAAGAATGAAACGCGCTACTTTGTCTGTAAAGTGTCTCTCACTCCCTGCATTTGCTACTCTGTGGTTGAGAGCATTGTCCCGCCCACTACACCGTCTGATTTGTTAGTTAACACGAATGCAGCCAATCAGGATCGAAGACTGAACACAGAGAAAGTTTAGGATTCTCACTGAGGCAGAGTGTACATTATATTGCTATATTGCTTGATCACAATCATCTACACTGAAGTTACAAAAACACCACTTTGGACGCTATTGTCTCTTTGATCCGGATCAATAAGTAAAGCACCCACTTCCTTCATTTAGCGAATTCCCGATTGATGCACGTTAGTGAGTTTAGCCTAGGCTACTAGTTAGCCTACAAACTCGGGTGCTGCGCGTCAGGAGTTCTTTGCCTCTGCCTCGTCCATTAATTGTGAATAACGGGACACCTCGGCTGACGTTATCCCTTAGGTCTACATAGTAGACAAGTCCTAAATATGCGATAGCGAACGTCAAAAAGTCTAGTTGCTCCTTTTTGAAACGGACTGTCAGAAAAGACTAGGCTACAGGCACCCAGGGCCAGCCGTAATTTAATTCGACCTGAAGTAGGTTAGCCTAAATCGCGGCCTGAGCTGGCTATTAACGTGCTTTTTAGGCTCACCAAAGTGTAGCCTACACATGGACACAAATTGCATGCTTAAATAGCCTAAGAACTATTTTTAAACTGTTTTGTTAAACTGTTCAACCGTAACACTTGCCATCACGCATGCACCACTTCCTCTCCCTCTCTCGTGCACTCACACACACGCTGGCAAAGCATCCTCTTTGTGACAGGTCCCTTAACAAGCACATAGCCCATTGTGTAGGCCTAGTCTATGAAAATAATTGCTATCACTCAGTTCTTGGATTAATATCATACACAGGATTTACATGTGATGCAAGTTGAGAGACAATTGTATATCAAAAGAAAAGTTTGCATAATTAAATGCTTTTGAGTGAATTTTTTGCAGCATATCGCCTTTACTATCTTTTTGACAACTGACATATCGGTTTTACATATCGGTTATCGGCCTCCTGTTTTGGTAATAATTGATATCGGTATCGGCCCTGAAAAAACCATATCGGTCGATCCCTAGTTTCCAGAAGTCTGGAATGTAGATCAGGGAGAATTTAGTGATGATAAAGCATGAACATAGTGGAAATAACTTAGTATTATGCTCAGTGATGGCAAACAATTAAATACTGAGACTGTCACAGATTAACCCCTTATCCCCCATGAAAGAGACCCGCCATCAAACTTTTAAAGAACTTAATAACAAGAATGTTACATACTACAAATAGAAGGGAGTTTTTCAACAGTAAGGAGTTTTCCCAAACAGTAAGGAATGTTAATGTGTAGATCCAAAGTTACGTTTTGCTCAACGGACTTTTGTCCTCTGCCTTCGAGTGGCTCCTGTGATCTTCGGTACATTAAGATGGCAAACTTAGATTTTTGCTACCCCAGAGCTAACTTGCAATGCAACTTCCCATAGGTAGTTAGCTTCAATTAACATCCGGATCTCCTTACATGGGTTAAGATGGCAGCTTTGGTTCTTTTTTGTAGGCGGACTTCAGAGGTCTATGGCCGGCGGATGAATAAGCGAATGACCCCGCTACTCTACTCCTCTCAACAGTTATCCTTACTGACTCTTGCTGCTTCAGCTGCCAGTCTATTTTTTGAAACCGCCCCTTGGTTGAATCCTAATATCTAATCACTGGTCTCCTACATTTGTTTTGTTAGGGCCCGCAAGTTATTTCTGGAAGAGTCATCATAATTTGTCTCCGTACGTTCTGCCTTACTTTGCCTTTGTCGACGTGGTTGCCCAACAGGTGTCATGTAATTGTTTGATTCCAAGCCCTGCCCTTTTTTACTATGTCACCAGGGTAGCCGCGGGGTCTTAAAAGTCTTAATAAGGTCTTAAATGTCATGTTCCTAGATTAAGGCCTTAGAAAGTCTTAAATTCCGTTCCCAAGTCTTAATTTTTTCAACTAAGGTGTTAAATTTCATTAACCTAGCCTATTTTTTCATAGTCAACCAGACTGCAACGCAAGGTGAAATGGGGGGAAAACACAACAACGTGAAAATTCTATACAACAGGGGTGTATAGGGGGTGTGGCGGTGCGTCTTTTTTCCTCACACACATATGCGGCGCTGTCATGCCAAAAAAAGCGAGACATGGCTGCTAGTCTATGGTTTGCTGTGCCTCTTATTTTGAACCATTTTTTAATGAAACTTTGAATATTGTGAAACTCTATTCAGTGATTCTGTGGTAACACATTAATAAGTTTAATATGAAGTTGATTTGCTCACTTGCATCTCTCAAGTTTGTGTTGCTAACCTACCTAGGCTATCGGATTTAGGTAATTTAGGTCTACTATTGGGTTTAATGTTATTTAGAAATAGGCTACAACCTTGTCAGATTTTTACATCTTGAGAGAGCTCCTTGCTAACTAATCCTGCTAGCTCAGGTCATGTCTGTCATTTGTGTAGTGCTCACTAACTTATTTCTTCTATGATCCCAGAAAGATTTAATAAAATAAACCTCTTGGAAATATATAGCACATGAGTAGTTGCTATACGATTTTTGAGAAAGTAGTAATGCATTTCTTTATTTATATAGCGAATTTCATATACAGAGGCCATTCAATGTGCTTTACATAAACAACGGCATTCAGTAAAAGCAAATAAAAGTATGGTGGCAAGTTAAATTGTCCACAATAATGGTATATCACGAGACAATTATTCTGCAATGATATATGTGTAACTAGGGATGAGAAACAGTTCAGAGAACAAAAAGCAAAAACTGGATATGAACTAAATTTTGATGAATGTAACCTACTTTAGCTAAATAACGCTATGCATATAGACATTTGCATTTATCTTTCCATTATTAGAGAATCCATATTCCTTCGCATCTTTAGCCCTTTGAAAGTTTGAAATCTGTCATACCGCAATCTCCGCAACCGCAAAACTCTAAAACTCATTGACTGATAACCCTAGTAGAGTAGAGCAGTGGTTCTCAACCTTTTTTCAGTGATGTACCCCCTGTGAAATATTTTTTCAGCCAAGTACCCCCTAACCAGCGCAAAGCCTTTTTAGTTGAGAAAAAAAGACTTAAAACAGAGCACTGTGCCATCAGTGTCTAATTTATTAAACGTTGGAACTAATAAACACATACACATACAACTTATTTTTTCCTGAAATATTTATTAAATAATTGTTTTTTAAGTATTTTTGCATGGATTCTACTTTTTAAATATATGTATATTTTAACCCTTTTATTCTGGTCATTGTAAAGCCTATGGTACGGTCCCGCGTCTGCGTCCCGCGCACGCGGCACTGGTGAGCGCGTGACGAGAATTGCGTCATTTTTACAGCATGCGTCGCGTCTTTGAGTCGACCGAAATTTAAGACCGCGCGTCATCAGCTCTTCCTTCTTCTTTTCTTCAGGCATTTCAGGCTTCTTTGGTGGTTGTGTCCTACTTTCAGGCTCAATGTACCGCCGCCAGTTGGTGGGGCAGAGTATCACAGTTAATCCGTAGTGCGCAGGCGCTAACCTTAACAATTTAACGCGCATTCAGGACAGCAGAAATTGGAGTATGCTTCACGTCCACAGCAAAAATGACGCACGTCTTGGACACGCGCAAATGTGACGCAGGACCATGCCAGAGCCTTAAGTGCCACACACACATATATTGTTTTTTTTTTCCGGCAGAGTCTAGGCCAGTGGTTCTCAAATGGGGGTACGCGTACCCCTGGGGGTACGTGAAGGCACTCCAGGGGGTACGTGAGATTTTAACCCTTAGAAGCCGATTACGCAAAGTGCATCAAAAAACACACCCTTTCTTCTCTGTTACATTGCTCCGTAACTGTTCATAGCAGCGAGAAGCCTTTATTGTGTGACAGATCAGAAGTGGGACATTCCAACGAGACACTTGTCTGTACGTTAAAATATGAAGATTAAAAAAAAATCATGATATTAAATCAAATTGTATCATATTTACAGTCTCTGCGTTCATCTGCGCACCCATTACTCTCGTTTGAATTACTCGCAACCCGAGGAGACACAGGGCTATCCATTGGTACCAAGTATGTCGATCCTTCTGGCTTATGAAAACAGACGAAGTGACTGAAAAATAATAACGTCATGTACAAAAACCAACTGCACACCCATTACTCTCGTTTGAATTACTCGCGGACCTGTGATCGGATAGATATGCCACGCATGTCAGATGAAAGAGGAGACACAGAGCTATCATTTGATACCAAGTATATCCTTCTGGGTTATAAAACAGACGAAGTGACAGCAAAATAATAACTTCATATAGCTCGACTTACCTCATGTTTTTGTCTGTTTTTGTGGCAAAGCATGGTTATAATCCAACGCTATTGTCTGTTTCTCTATGGCAAAGAATGTTCATAATATAATATATATATATATTCAAACAAATCTACACAGCCAGAACCATGGAAGGCCTCTCAAGCCACAGCACCTACCTACTCCAGCAGCTGCAGGAACAGCGAATCCAGGGTATGCTCTGTGACTGCATGCTCGTTGTCAAGGGTGTGTGCTTTAAAGCCCATAAGAATGTCCTGGCTGCATTCAGCTCATATTTCAGGTAAGAATCAGATCTTTTCTTTTATGTACATTTGTCTGTACTTTTCAGATTTCGAGACAAATCCAGTTGTCTTTATTCTTTCAAATTTCATACAAAAGCCTGGCCAGGGAACCTGTCTGATCTAATGACACATTTGGTTTGGTGTTAGCCAGGCTAACAAAAACGTGTATCCTGGAATATTTCACTATACTTTTTTACTTATTTAACTTGTATCTTTGTATCTTTATTAAACTTGAATATTTTTATTTTTTAAGGTCTCTTTTCCATAATACAACAGGTCAGAGAAATGATGTTTTCCATCTAGTCATTCAGGATGTTGGAGGAATTGGCCAAGTACTGGATTATATGTATACCTCTCACCTGGAGTTGAATCATGAAAATGTTCAAGCCTTGTTGGATATTGCACAGTATCTACAGGTGCCCAACATACTGAGCATGTGCAACAGTTTCCCAAAGTCTTGTGCCTCATCTATTGATTCCTCCACATTCTCCATGCCAGGTGACCTGTCACATGAGCAGGACTGCATGATGAGTGGTAACCTACCTCCTGAGACTGATCTTATGCCCACAGAAACCCAGAAACCTCTGAACATTACCGTTGAGGAAGATCAGTCCAAACAAGATTCACACATTCAGGAAAACATTTCAATTGATATGGTCACAAACATGACTACAGCGTCAATAAAACAGCCATTACATGGCTACAAGCTGCGCAATTTCTCTAGCAAGCAATATTTTAAACAAAGTGCTGTACAGACATGCTACTCTCTTAGTAAGCAAAGTCAGGATCAGGTTTCGGTGGAAGGAACTTTTTCAGCTGAATGCACAAATAACACCATTGACTATAGCCCTGCCTGCCAAAGAAGTGCTATACCAATGGATCAGGATCTTTCTACACCTCGAGGTTCCATTTCAGTAGCATCTGACTGCACGTATCTTCCTGCTTTCAAGAGCCCTTTGTCTAGGCCTGTGCGCTCCAAGAAAGCTGTATACCTGAAAAAGTACAACTACCTCTGCTCTGAGAGAATGGACGTAAAAATGCACATTTCGAAGAGTCAGTTCACTGAACACTGTGTGAATAAGAGTCTGCAGGAGACCGAGCAAAGCTTGGATGAGCGGGTTGCACTAGAAAACCTGGAAGACTCAACGTCAGGCAGTAGTCAGAAAGTCTCCATCCCAACAGTAAACGCGGTGGAGATTTGCTCCGAATCAAGCAGGGCCCCTCCAAGACAATCAAGAAATAGGAATTATTCCTGTGAAATATGCAGGAAGGCATTTAAACACCCAAGCAACCTGGAGCTGCACAAGCGCTCGCATACTGGTATGTAGAAAATTGCATACAAACACACACAATGAGAGAAAGGGAGATATGTATCAAAATAAACAGTTTAATTCATCAAGTGATGTGTTAAGACAAGGGCTTAAAAGTAAAGGTTATTTGGTGTGCACGTCTAGCATAGTTTGTGTTGCTAACCTACATAGGCTATGAAAGTAACTTTTACCTCTGGAGAGAACTCCTTCTAGCTAACTATCCTGTTAGCTCTCGTCATGTCAGTCATTCATGTCATGCTCAACAAAATCACAGAAATGAACATTGCAAGATATCTCTTCTATGATCCCAAAAAGATTTTTGAACATACATTTTATCTAATGACATAGAAAACATAATGAATTGCATTCACATATCCTTATGCACTATGCACAACTATTTTTTACTAGCCTAAAACCGTGAGACTGACGGCTAATTACTTTCACGGTCTGACGGGCACTCAAAGACATTAAAGACAATTGTAATAGTTTAAAAATCAAAATGAAGTATTCAAATTACTAAGTATTTTTAGTCATCAGTAATTATGCAGATCATACAATTATTAGCAACATATATAACGTTTATATGAATCTCAAATATATGAAACATTTGACATAAGCCCATTGGGCCTCATTCACCAATATCTTCCTAAGAATTTCTTAATTGTGTTCTTAAGGCATTAAATTGAGCTATATCAGCACCTTCCTCACTTACAGTGCCCCCCTCCTCCTCCCCGTACTGTACAATCAATTGTATGCACCATAACATGAAGCACTATAGTCATAATATACCTCGTTTTAAAGCTAAGAGTCTCAGGAATCAATTAATGTCAAGCTTTCTATGACAAAACGTGTTTTGTGCATTACTGTATTTGATTAATAACACTATACATCTTATCAAACTACTATAAAATGCCCCCTTCTACCCCCTGTGAAGCTGTGACTCTCTTACTTTCAATGTAGATCAGATAAGGATGCCAATATCCCTATACGTCATAAATGGTCTTGAAATGTCTGTAAAAATCCATAGTAGTGAAATATCCATGTTGTTTTATTCATGATATGTTTAGTAGATGTATAATCCAGCTTATACAAACACAAAGAGTTAGAAACAAATACATTTCAAACTTATTTCCTTGTGTTTTCCGTGGTCTGGAAGGCGCATACTTCCTGCTACAGACTAGTGATGCGTGATCACGTGACTCTCCCGGTTAGATTTAACCCACCCATGTGTCTCTGCGACCAATGGTTCTCGAGATATAAGAAACCGCATGGAATTGGGCTAACAAGCTGTCAATCAGGCACCCCAGCTTTGATTGACAATAACTTGAGCATACAGCAAGCCTTGGAAGACGACACCTGGATATCCTGGTAGCTTAGAAGCGGACCTTTTTGGTGATTGGTGCGATTTCACCATAAGTCTTACAACAACAGCCCTCAAACGTCATGCAATGAGGAAAATGGTTTCGTAGCTAAAATTTAATGGGAAATGCACTAATGCCTACTAACAATAAAAGTCCTACTACACAAGAACCCCTTTGAGCAGAAGCATAATCTTGGGCTAAGCCTATCTAGTCGCCCAGCATCCTTCTTTGTGCTTCCTCCCTAGCATACCACAGCATAGAAAAGGATGCTGGCAAAACCAGACTGGTAAAACATCCTGAGGAGCTTACTGCAGACATTGAAGGACCGCAGCCTCCTCAGGAAGTACAGCCTGCTCAGCCCTTTCTTGTAGAGTGCTTCAGTATTGGCTGACCAGTCCAGTTTATTGTCCAGGTGTAAGCCCAGATACTTGTAGGTGTTTACCACCTCCACATTGACCCCATCAATGGAGACTGGTAGCAGAGCGGGCTTTGACCTGTGGAAATCCACCACCATCTCCTTGGTCTTCGAAGTGTTGAGTTGAAGGTGGTTGTTTGCACCATTGCACAAAGTCCTCCACCAGGCTCCTGTACTCCTCCTCTTGCTGTGGGATGGCCTGGATGCGGAGCTTCTGAATGATGATTGGAGGAACCGTCATAGAGGCTAGACTCTTTTTTTGATTGACAGCATAATGTCGCAATTGGATAGGAAGACAGGTTTCAAGTTCAGGGATGTGTGGATGTTAGTGTTGGCAGGTGAAGTCGAGGGGCATGGCAAGTTGCAGCTCAAATTCCTATATATTTGTGAGCAATACAGTCAGTTTCTATTTGTTTTTGTACATATCCTACTGTACATAAAACTGTAATGTGTAGTTACAGAGGTTGTGACCTTGCTTTGTTTCAGTTGTATATTTAGGCTACGTTGTAGCCAGATAGCTCGCTAATGTTATAACTATGTAGCCTGGCTATATTATGAGAATGTTTACTTGAATTTTAAAAGCTATTTGATAGTCTTCCCCACTAGGGGAGATTCAAAATAAAACAGCAAGGCAGATGAACGTACAGAATAGTCAGAGAAATAACTCTAGTAGGCTACCAAATATCCTATTTAAACTCTCCCCAAAGTGAACATTGTGAACTAAAATGTAGCCAAGCCAGCTGCAATGTCTCAGAACAAAGTCTAGGATCACCACTGGTGTGAATGATCACACAATATTCAATATTACTGATGGTGTAAACAGTAATTGGTTTTGGTCAGCCATTGATAAGGTGAACCCTCCATGAGAACGCACGTTTGCTTGATTCTTGCACTGGTGCTTGAAAAGTTGATTTTCTCAACTTTTGCTGCAAGCAACATGAGCAAAGAGACGCCAACAGATCCACAATTCAGTTAGACAATGCATGACCTTAGCCATTCAAGTGAATGTGAGCGTACTGTTACATGCTCTGTGTTGCCCAGATATCCAGATTTGCCATCCTTCTGGTAATACCACTTTGCCTGGTCTGGCCATATATCTGGTAATATAACTTTGTACTTTGTATTTCGCTGTGTAAAAATGCAATGGAAGTTAATGGAAGAATGTTGTTGCAAACATGCGTTTAAGACTACCCAAGTCCTCCTGAAATGAAATTGGGAACATGGGAACATAGGTATCCCTCCACACGGGGGGCATGTGGATCAAGAAAGAATAATTTCTTACTTTCAAATTACATTACATTTGGCTGATGCTTTTTTAGCCAAAGCGACTAACAACATGGTAAACAGTTTAAGTTTTAGAGCAATTCTCAACAATTTTAGGACAATTTAAAAAACATTAGAGTACAGTAAGAATAAGTGCATGAGTGAGTGCTGTTTTTAACAGTTACGTGTCAGTTTAAGACGGCTGGTGAGTGCTAGGATCAGCAAGACTTGTTGTAAGTGTTGCTATGAGAGGAGATGTTCTCTAAAGAGCTGGGTCTTTAGGAGTTTTTTGAAAATGGAGAGGGATGTCCCTGCCCTTGTAGGAACTGACAGTGTGTTCCACCAACGAGGAACAGATGAGAAAAGTTTGGATTGGCCTGAGTGTACTGGTGGTAGAGCTAGACGTCGTTAGGCCTGAGGAGCCTTAGCGGTCTGGAGGTAGCGTATGTCTGTATGAGGGCATTCAAGTAGGTGGGAGCAGAACCGTAACATGTGCCCTTTTGGGTTGGTTGTAGACCAGGCGCGCCACCGCGTTCTGGATCATCTGAAGTGGTTTCACTGCGCAGGCTGGGAGACCTGTCAGGAGGGCGTTGCAGTAGTCGAGTCGTGAGATGACTATTGCCTGAAGCAGAAGTTGGGTAGCATCTTGAGTCAATTAAGTCCTGATTTTCCGTATGTTGTAGAGTGCGAAACGGCATGACCGGGCGACTGAGGCAACATGATCTGAGAAGTTTAGTTGGTTGTCGAGAACAACTCCTAGATTTCTTGCAGTCCTGGTAGGTGAAACAGACAGGGAGTCAAATTTGATGTTGATGTCGTGGTGTATGGTAGGTTTAGCTGGGAGGACCAGCAGTTCAGTCTTTGAGAGGTTCAGCTGGAGGTGGTGTGCCTTCATCCATGTAGCTATGTCTGAGAGGCAATCCGAGATCCGTGCTGAAACCAAGGGGTCATCAGGTGGAAAGGACAGATAGAGCTGTGTGTCGTCTGCATAGCAGTGGTATGAGAAGCCATGCGAACGGATAATCTGTCCCAAGGAGGTGGTGTAGATAGCAAAGAGAAGGGGGCCCAGCACTGAGCCCTGGGGCCCCCTGTGGTGAGATGGTGAGGTACAGATAGCTGACCAAGCCATGATACGTTAAACGAGTGTCCTGTGAGGTAGGATTCAAACCAGGAGAGAGCAGAACCGGAGATTCCCATGTAGAGTATAGAGAGAAGGATGCGGTGATTAACCGTGTCAAAGGCAGCCGATAGGTCAAGAAGAATGAGTACTGATGACCGAGCGGTCGCCCTGGCTTCTTTTAAGGCTTCTGTTACAGACAGCAGAGCCGTTTCGATAGAGTGGCTGCTTTTGAACCCAGACTGATTTGGATCCAGAAGGTTGTTCTGTGAAAGGAAGTCATTATAAGACCAAAAGGTATCAAAGATCACAGTAATCTATTAATAAGTAGTACTTCATGTATTCTCCTTCAGTTATTACCTGGGATAATGCTTCATTAGTCATGTGAAGTAAACTGTTTACTGTATGTATGATATTTCATACCAGCTAATGTGTCATTCAGTGTACAACACTGTAAAATGTGGTGTGGTTATGTGTAAGCCCTTTAATAATGAAGTTCTTTTTTTTCATTGAACAGGTGAGAAACCATTCCAATGTAACATATGTGGAAAACATTTTTCACAGGTATGAAGTTCTTGTATCATTAATTTTAAAGACATTTCAGATACATTTTGCTTTTCAGAGAGATTTCTTTAGCTTTTTTTTTATGACATAATCTGCAAATCTTTTTGACCATAAAAAAATAACTAAATGCACATTACTGTATAAACCCATCATGTATGCGATCAAATGAAAGCTCTTCTCAAACAGAAACCAACTATGTCAATACAAAATGCTAAAAATGAGTTGAAGTCCCTCCAGAGAACATAATATCTGTAAAGTCCGGTCAGTCACACCACTGTAATGGTAGGCTGAGCAACAAATTGTCTCAACACTCAATTAATCAAATAGACAAAGTTACAATTTGGAACAAAGTAGTACTTTCTCACAGATTCTAAAAGCAACTATAGAACATGTTTCCACAAAAACTAAGCACCAGCAACGTAGTTAGCGAACCCATAGTAGACTGTTAATGTCACAGAAGACAGATATCTTACACGGAGCATGACGTCTATTGCTGGAAGGTAATGCCTAACAGTGGGGAGAAGTATTTGAACCCATGCTAAAGTTGACTAAAGAGAGGAATATAAAATCAGCTGTTAGAAATTGATCTTCATGCCTTAAATGAGTAAAAATCCAACCTTTAAGGACAACAATTTTCTTAGTGAATGAAGAATGTATCGTAAATAAATAAATGTTCTTCCTTAAATTACAGGGGGTGATTCTCAAACTTTTTCTTTCATTCCCCACTTTGATCAAGGGGGCATTCTCGAGCCCCACCTGTCCCTCATTGCTCAAAGTGGTAGGTCAAGCTTAAAATTGTCAAATTATAAATATATCCTCTTCAACAGAGTTAAAATCAGCTGGTGCTGCAGATATAATAATAAATAAATACATAACACACATATTTCTGTTTTCCAGCAACATATTAGGAAGCAGGCCATTTTACAGCATTGTACAATATATTCAATGAAATACCAACATGCTGCATTAAATGGTTCCATAATCCAGTCATATTAAGCACTGCTGGTTGGGTAATATTTTTGAAATAAACTTTGCAGGGATGTGATGGAGGCCTACTGTTTAATACATGGGATCACAAGAGTGGCTCCCAATCAGACGTTTCAGCGATTTCGCTCAGAAATCTCAAAGGCATAATACTGTCGCGATCGAGGCGCCTGTCCCATATTCAAGTTTTTTTGGTGAATACAGTAATCTTATTTGCTAGGTGAGGTAGGTGCTTGTCTTTGCCTTGTAACTGGACATTTAACTCAAATGTATCGCTAAGATATATCAAATATATCGCTAAGATAGGCCAGCTTCGTCAAGAAATGTTCATTAGTGAACGTGCTTGCAGATTCAAACATGCGCTCTTCCTCAATTTACATCATACAAATGACACATAATTACACAAATGATGATAACAAATGTTATAAGTCTCAATTTAAAAAAGGAACATTTATTGAACTTATGGATGGGTGCACTGGATATGGTTAACTGTGCAAAATGCTTTCATCAACATCTTACAACACAGCCTTGATGATGCTTTGCTTGCTGACATATTATAAGACATAATTCAAGTCATCACAAAATGTCCTTTGTCAACACATTTAAATAATTTAAGAAAACAATAAGCCTGAAAAGTAGCTATTGAAATAAAGTGCTTGATTTGTCATTTTAGACTGCATGGTTTCAATTTTTCTATGTCTATATTTTTCTAAAAGAAGCTGCCAGATTTGTCAACCACAGAACATAAATCAGCAGAGGAAAATAACGTGGAAATAACGTGGTGTCAGATGTTTCTGTTCTAAACGGCATCAACGTCAAAAGGTATAAAAACATATCTCTCAAAGTTTTAAAATCTCTCCTTCAGGTAGCGCAGCACTCTCATATCGCTGTGATGAGACCAGACGCACACACAAACTTCTGTTTGGTAGCTGACGAACCACCATTGAACTGGATTGATAGTGATAACGTTAGCAAACGGCTCTAAACAAGTAAGGCATACACGGTATGTCTGGTACATGATAAACGTTAACACAAATTAATATTTAACTACACGTCTCTCATTATTAAAGCTCTGATATCACTGCGATGGCACCTCCGCCCTTTCGAAGGGGGAGGGAGGGAGCACACCACCACACGCCGTCCAAAACTCAGCCAGGTGGTCGCTGAATAAAACTCCCACAAATATCTCGGAACGTCAGCATTACTTAATCATATGATTGACCAGTGTTCGTAACAGCTACCGCTAACGCATGCATACGGATAGCCTACAACTTAGCTATTTTCAGCTCCCTAAATACAATGGCAAGCATGTTTTACAGAACAGGCATTCAGGGAGGGAGACACACACACACACCACATGCTCCAACACTCAGCCAGGTGGTCGCTGAATAAAACTCCCACAAATACCACGAAACAACGTTGGCATTAGGCTACTTAATCATATGACCAGTGTTTGTAACAGCTACCGCATGAATATGGATAGCCTACAACTTAGCTATTTGCAGCTCCCTAAATACAATGGCAAGCAGTTTAGGCTATAAACGATCATTAAGCATTCAAAAAAGTAGGGATTTGACTCCGAACTTCGTTATTCGAATATAATTCGATTATTTTAAAAATTAAAGATATTCGAACGAATTTTAGGGATCTTCTAATATTCGAACCTGTAGCCTATGGAGATAATTTCTATAAATGTATTTGGTTGTAAACGTTGTTTTCAATTCAGATTCCGAGGTTTTTTTCACGCCTGGTGAAGTAAAATCACGAGCTCATTAGCAAGGCTATTATTGGTCATCTGGGCTCCTGTAGGTGACGTTAGCATCCTGGCTGGTTCGCGCTTAGTGAGCTCACACATAGACATAATAGACACTTTTATTTTAAACTTTCCTCTGTTTTTAATCACCTAAGTTATCAATCAAAGCAAACAGGGAAAAGAAATGGCAAAACAATCATGAAAAACACTCAAATAAATAAATGTACAGATAAATCTGAATGAAAAGCAGCACTGGTTTGAAGCCTTGTAAACAAAGTAACGTTAGCTTAATTTGCTAGTTTATCATAGTCTGGTTAGACTGTTCAGTTTCCTTACGTGTGTTTAAGTTTCAAATGAATACTTTTTCTCCTTGGGACAGACCCGTTCGAGTCTTGGAAAATACTTTTCCATTTGCATCGGGATTGAGATGATTAGAACTTAGCAGTCAATTTGAATGCAACAGTTTTGAACAAATTCGTGCAGCGTTCTAATGATGCTAACCGGATTTAATAGCAATTTAGCCAGTCGTCTTGCATGATTAATGTTTGGATTACATGTGCATGCTGAGGAGGGATGCGCCTGTTGAGAGGGACAGAGAGAGAGTACACAGGGCAAGGAGAGTCTGTGTTGAGGTAGGCCTACTTCTATCGCCTACTCTGGTAGAGTTTGACATACTACAATGCAAGATATATTTAGCCTATTTATTTATGGACAACGTAAGGCAGGAGGTGTGTGTTGCTTTTAATTATGAATGTTCTATCGAACGTATTTGTTATTGATATCGATTACATGTCTATTGCTATATCGCTATCGTTTTATCGCCCAGCCCTTGCTCAATAATAACAATTTTAACACACGCATAAATACTCAGCCTTTCATGCACGTAGTCTATTGACATTGACTGATACACTGCCCTCTGGTGGACAGAACATATAGAACTTAATTCTTACTGTTTCTCTGTACAAGCCAATAAGGTAAAATTGTGTACCTGACAAGTTTCGGCTACCTTGCCTCTGTAGCCTTCATCAGAGGTGTCACGTGATGTTGGTGTGACGTCGTCTGAGCTGTGTTATATGGAGTTTTCCATCCCACCTGATGTGGTGGGATGGCCGTGTCCCCTGGGGTGCTCCAGGGGAGGGTGGGCCCTCTGCTGTCTGGTGGTTTTTTCATACAGCCCGGGCCCCTGCAGGACTGTGTCCCAGGTGTGGGATAGCTGGTAGGCTCCTTCATCCCGGTTCACAGTCTTTGGGGCCCGCTTCCTGATTTCAACCGCCTCTTTGATCCATCGATGGAATTTGTTGCTTTCCGTTTTGATGACCTTGGCTGCGTCCCAGTTCATAAGATGGTTTTCCCTCTTACAGTGGTCTGAAATGGCAGATTTCAGATTTTCTTGTGTTGCTTTCATTCTTGTTGCACGGGTGAGCGTTCCAGATGTTTCCTTTTCACATTCTTTCTGGTGTTCCTTTTTTTTTAGTGTGCTGAATTGCCGGCCTGTCTCTCCTATATACATTTTATTGCATGTTAGGCAAGGGATCTCGTATATCACATCACACTTTTTTCTCAGGGGAATCTGATCCTTAGGATGTACTAGGATTTGGCGAAAGCTTGATGTGTGGCTTCACTGGTGTGATGATGTGGTGTTTCCTCATCGCCTCTGTCTATGCAGCGTTCTGTGACCCCTGGCGTATGGGAGGGTGACCATGCCCTAGGTTCTCAGGCCTAGAACCTTTTTTCTTTTTCTCCTCCTTGTTATTTCTCTGGACCTCTCTCTTGCCTTTGTTTATGGCCCAGTTTGGGTAGTTGCAAGCTTTGAGTGCCTGTTTTATGTGGTTCTCCTCCTCCTCTCTGTCATGGTTGTCAGTGATGACCTTGGTACGGTCATATAGGGTCTTGGACCACTGATAGCTTGTGTGCTGTGGGGTGCTCTGATGCCCATAGTAGATACTGGTCTGTGTGTGTGGGTTTTCTGTATATTTTTATCTTGATGCTACCATCCTCAATGTGATGTATTTTCATGTCCAGGAAGGCGATGGATCTATGTTCTTCCTCCTCATGAGTGAATTTTATGTTTCCAGTTTAGCCTATGGTGTTTAGATGGTCTGTGAGTCTTAGGTGTGTGGCGGTCTTGATCTTCTCAAGATGTAAAGTCCACATCAGCGTCTCAGAGGGTCAACCTACATTCTTTGGGAGTGGTGGCGATGGCTTTGGCTTTCAGGTCCTCCATGAAGAATCCACTCATGATGGCTGAAAGGGGGTCCCCCATGGCAAAACCCTCCTTTTGTCTGTATATGATCCCTCTGAAAAGGAAGTATGTGGACTTTGCTACAAACGTTAGCAACTGGACTATGTCTTCAACTTTTAAGTTTGTTCGTTGGCGGAGTGTTGAGTCTGCTTGTAGACGGTTCTGCACTATATTTATTGTGGCGTCCACTGGAGTTTTTGTGAACAGAGACTACATGCGTGGGATATGAGTATCTCGTCTGCCTCTACTTTCACTGTGCTTAGTTCCTGTGCCAGTTGCTTTGAATTTTTACAGTGTTGCTTTGTTATTTGAGAGGTTTTATAATCTCAACTAGGGCTTTGAAAGGTTGTATGTTACTGAGCCTATGCTGTCAACAATGAGGCGGAGGGAACGTCTTTTTGTGAATTTTGGGGGTGCCATATATTCTGGGAGTGATACTGGCTGTAGGTACTAAGTACTTGTAATTGTCCTTGTCTATTTTTCTCTCGTCCACTAATGGGTTTAGCAGAGTCTTCAGTTTCTTCTTTTTCTCCTCTGTAGGGTCCCTCTTTAAGATTTCATAAGTGTCTTTATCGCCCAGCATGTCTATCATTTGTTTTTCGTATTGTTCTGTGTCCATGATGACTGTTGTTCTGCCTTTGTCTGCGGGTAGCACTTTGATGGTTTTGTCTTTGGCTATTGACTGTATAGCCTTCCATTCTTCCCTGCTTGTGTTCCTGTGTGTAATTTTGGCAGACTTCAGTATCCCCGCTATTTCATTGCGTAAACCAGCTTTGTCGCCTTGGTTTGTGATCTTCTGACATGCTAACTCTGTTGCTACGATGAATTCTTCGTATGGGATGTTTATTGGTGTTGTGGCAGTTGTGGCAGTTAAGACCCCAAGACAACACACTGCTTTCCGTTGCTGTTAGTTTTCGTTGTGAAAGATTACATACCCATTCCTTTCTTTTTTCCGTGTGTTCTTCCTCCTTTTTTGCTGAGGTTAGCTTCTCAAGTTTTCTGTTGTGACGGTATTTTGTTATTTTGAATTCTTTCTCATGCTCACATTGTAGATGTTCATTCATTATCCGTTCGATTTCCGTGTCCAGGGGGAAACGTTGTTTAAATCCACTCCTTTTTTCGGCTAACTGCTCTTCGATGTTGTTTATCTTGTTGACCGTGCAACGTATCCTTTCCTTCACCAAGGCATTCCGTGCTTTACTCACAATTCGTTCCGCGTTCTTCGTCGGAATTGGGTTTTTGATTCCCAAGCTTGTTGGAGCAACTCCTTCATCTCGGCAACGTAGTGTGAATCTCAGGTGGTTGCGGAAGCGGGCCAGTTTGTGTTCCAGTTGTTCCAAACAACGGAATTCTTTGACACTAATCTGTCCATGACTTCTACGTAGTATATTGAAGAGTGGGCCCCAAAGACTGTGAACCGGGATGAAGGAGCCTACCAGCTATCCCACACCTGGGACACAGTCCTGCAGGGCCGCCCCCGGCTGTATGAAAAACCACCAGACAGCAGAGGGCCCCCCCCCCGAGCACCCCAGGGGACCGCGCCATCCCACCACATCAGGTGGGATGGAAAACTCCATATAACACAGCTCAGACGACGTCACACCAACATCACGTGACACCTCTGATGAAGGCTACAGAGGCAAGGTAGCCGAAACTTGTCAGGTACACAATTTTACCTTATTGGCTTGTACAGAGAGAAACAGTAAGAATTAGTAAAACAGTAAGCCTAATGAACCTCTTCAATATATAGAACTTAAGTTTGATACCAATATCGACCTTACTGAAGACATTTAATGGTTGAAATATTATTAATACATATTCGAATATATTCGAATTTTAATATTAATAAACAAACGAACTTCGAATATGATTTTTGGGCAAAAGTCAAAGCCCTACAAAAAAGTAGCCTACCTATCTATCATTCGTGTTTTCCATTTGGACCCACAAACTTGCTTCCACCTTCAAAGTGTATGGCAATATTTCAGCTAAGTCAAACAGTTAAAAGATGCTTTTAAAGTTTACTGTTGTCTTGAAGAGCAGGATTTCCGCACTCTACTCGTGGGGGAGGGGCAGTCTGCACGTGAATTGCAGCATCTCCAGCAACACAGAGCTGCCTGTGGACGCCTGTATGTAAATAATGCGGGGAAAAAACTATCAGCGAATGCAGCGGCTTATCGGCCGATGCCGATACACGTAAAAAACGCAAATATCGGCCCGATATATCGGCCGGCCGATATATCGGTCGATCCCTACTAACTGCCTTGACACGAGTGCTTCCCTGTGAATAACACAGTGCGTCCATTGCGCATCGGGTGCTACCTGGGCCCAGGCTACAGAAAAAAAATAAAATAAAAAAAACTCCTGTTTTTCACATCAGTTCGCGCCCCACCTGGCATGTCTCCGCGACCCAGTCGTGGGTCGCGACCCACAGTTTGAGAAACGCTGCCATAGAGGCAGGCAGATTTTTTTTTTTTTTAAAGGCCACTTATTTCATGGATCCAGGATACTATGCATCCTGATAAAGTTCCCTTGGCCTTTGGAATTAAAATAGCCCTACATCATCACATACCCTTCACCATACCTAGAGATTGGTATGATGTGTTTTTCAGTTAGCCTATTAGCCGCTTTGATTTGCATTGAACTCAATGAGCATCAAATCGGACAAATCTGCGGACAAATCTGAAATTTCAGTTGCTGACATTAGCGTTCACGTTGCTAACCTGACATGAAGAACTGTGAAAGCGTATTATTCGTTTATTACAGAGCTTTAAAGCTTATTATTAGTTTATTACAGAAGACTGTTAAGACCACTTACCAACCTTACCAACCCCTACCAGCTCCTCCAACCCAGTATCGCAAGAATTCGTTGTACTGTCACGTTTGGTTAATTTGTTATTCATGCTGGTGTTGGACCGGTTAGCCATGCCGGCTAGCTATAAGATGGCTTCATTGTTTAGATGTTCATCATGGCAGAGCCAGCGAAAAGACCAAAGAGACGGTTGTGAAGTATGCACCCCAAAGCTTTAGGGGGAGCAAAACAAAAATTACTCGAGGCAAAAACTCTGCCTCGAAGCCTCGTTAAATTCCTATGACGCGCACTATACGCCCAGGGATCAGATTGTTCCCCACGGACTGTTGTTCAGGAAGCCCACCACTAGCGCGTCAAGATGTCACTAAATGGCAGAGGAAAGTTTTGGGATCATTTCAAGTAAAGTTTTGGGATCATTACATACTCAAAAAGGAAGAGAACAAGCATCTGAACCGAAAACATCCACTCCATGCTGTTTCACCAAGCGTCGCTGAAACAATCAATAAAGTATCTATCAATCTATCTATCTATCTACGTAGCCTATACATTCTGCCCTACAAAGGCAAAAGGCAGTAACTGCATTTTTGGTCAAAAATGAGTTATTGTCATTTTTGGGATATTAAAGACTTCCTTTATCATGTGGATAAATATCTATACTCAATTTGACTGTTTTTTCGAAAAAAATAGAGGGTTGTGTTCACAGTAACCCCCAAAACCATACTGCTGTACAAAGCCAAAAGGCAGTAACTGACCAGAGTGTCAAACTGAGAAAAATGACTTCAAAGTTTTTTGTTTTGTCTACACAAATGTATTATAGGTAGAGCAATGGAATTCTGGTGACTTGTTGCCCTGATGAAGAAATGTGTATATAAAAAATCAAAGTTGACCTTTAACCCTTATTTGTCAGATACTGTACTCTGCCTTTGTATTATGTACTAAAAATAAGGAGTCGTGCGAAGGCGAAAGGCAGTAACTGGGGCATTGAGGAGACAAAGAAAGAATACTGTAAAATAACTTTTGTCCTCTTATGCCCCCCAATAGAAGGGCTTTCTGGCTCTCACTTCTTGTGGAGGAGTGACAG
Source organism: Alosa alosa (assembly GCF_017589495.1). NCBI lineage: Eukaryota > Metazoa > Chordata > Actinopteri > Clupeiformes > Clupeidae > Alosa > Alosa alosa. The sequence goes on from NC_063209.1 coordinate 627,572, forward strand.
CATAATTCAAGTCAAGTTTATTGCATCCAAAACAATGTAAATTACATTGCTTATGTTATGCCCACCGTCGTAAGAAACCTCAATTCACTTGTTTTTATCTCCATACATTAATTTTAAAGCTTCCATTAATTTGATATCTTTGCGTTCTCTTTCAAATAAATTATTGTTTTTAATTATCAGAGATAGTTGTTGTATTTATTCATACTGTACACTCTTGTGTCACCTATCTGCAGGCAACCTGTTGGTTTTGCTGCACACAAAATTGAAGTTCTTTAGTCTACACATTGTCTCCAACTGAATGCACTCCCAGCACTGGATAGCAACAACTAAATGTCTAAGTAATGTGTGTCATCTAAAACAAATGCCATGATTTAGACTTTATTGAAGGTGTTCAGTTAATGATCTTCTATATGGTGGTAAGCAAATATTGATTATATGTCAGTTACTTCCTTTTGCCTTTGCACGACTCCTTATTTTTAGTACATAATACAAAGGCAGAGTACAGTACAGAATGACAAATAATCTTCATCAGGGCAACAACAGTTGTACATATTAATAAATGAAATTGCTTTCCCTCTTCTTCTCCCTCCCAGCACTTCACAACATAGGATGGACAGCTTTGTTCACCCACCTCAGTCATGCACAAGAGGCTGCAATTTTTACAGAGAGCATTTTGAACATTATTTCATTGTTGGCACTGGCACTTATAAACACTAAATGGGTAAATTGCATATAATTGGCTTAAATGTGGAGCCAAATGTTGGAGTTAGAATAAATAACTCTGTGCCAATTGCTTGATCATTTTACAGCCACATCATTTTCGTTATGCATTATTTGTTTTGGTTGTTTAAAAATGCAAAAAAATAAATTATCTGATTAATCGATCAATAAAGTGCTAGATTAATCGATTACAAAAAGGATTGATAACTGCAGCCCTACCGGCTTAACCAGAGACTCATTGCATATCTTAATTATAACCCTGGATTAGTTAAACCAGATGATGAAGGATTAACAACAGGCAAATTGGGTAGGGGTAAATTGTGATTGGGTAGGATTCGGTGCATCCTGGTGCATGTTGTAGGAAATTGACATTAATACAAACACCAGGTTAAAATATGTCACAAATAAATTAAATAAATAAATAAAAAGTATCTTACTGTAATAAAAAGTCAAATAAAAATAAAAAGTAGAATAGCATTCATATTTAATTCATATTCTTTAACCCCACAGCACCCTGACACAAACAGACTTGGTTGCAGCCCATTCATTTTGGCCTGCAGAATATATTGTCAGTGAGATGATTTTTTCATTTTTGTTTGCTTTAATTCCTGAGTACGCCTGTCTTTTTTCGGAGTGCAGAGCATTGCGGGCATTTCCAGAATGCCAGATCGAATTTACAAACAATAAAACGCTGTAACTGGATGCTGCTACACTGTGTAGATTGTTGCAGTGATGGGGGCAAATTCTCCCATGTAGTCCAGCAGCATCATGAGTCCCCTGGGAATTTTGGTATGAAAGCAAGTCACTATGCTAGATGTATCAAGGGGACCCTGGTGGTTCATAAAAAGCATAGTGGCACTCTGGGAAATGGTGCGGTAATATAGTTTTGACATATTTAGCGCCCTCGTCCGAATGGGCATTTTCGTGACACTTTAAAATCGATGTTGTCATTCTGTATACACTTAATTATGCTCCAACAGCGTTGTTTGGTATCAAACTGACCGGTATGAGACCACCTGCATCACTAGCATGCTTATTTGGCAATATATCACCTACTACTTGAGTGAATAGCCGAAAGGTGTTTTTTTAACCAAGTTTGATATGCGGTTAAAGGGACACCAGGCAATGTTTTCGTGTTAATTAATCATCTTCGTAAGTCGGTATATGGTTAAATGACTCATTACGGGGCGAACGAAGGCTCTCTCGCCCGCCCCTACTGCCTGTACGAAGAATATCCCACTTGCAAGTTCGGTGTATCCTACCCGCCGACCGAAGCAGGATCAGCACAGAGGCAGGCTAACGAAACGCTAGAGGTTGTTGCAAACGTGTGTATAATGGCAGAGCCGGCGAAGAAGCAGCGAAAACCCTTGACGGAAGACACAAAGAAAAGGAAAAGAGCTTCAGACCGAGCGAGGGGGAAGCGAGGGGGAAGTCCCGCCCTCCATACAAATGAATGGTGGAGGCTAGGCTAGTAAATCCGGCCAATTCATAGTCAACGCCATATTGAACACTGGGGTTCGGATCCAGCGCCAGTCGGCTCTGACCATGCGCCAAGTTCCAATCGTCCTCCAGTAAGATGGTGGCGATAATGCATGCAATGTTGCAATACATTGCTTGCAACATAGCAAGAAGAAGAAAAAGTTGTTCGGGAACGCGCATGGAGTCCGAGAGGAGTCGCCCTGAAGCGCAACTTAATTTCATTGGATAACAGCGGCTCTAACGAAGAGCAGTCTGCCTACCGTCCTCCTGCTGCAAATGCATTCGAACATGATGTGAAATAGCCGTAGTCGAACTATAAATAAACTATTCGATTTTTAGTGCAGTCTATGATTAGTTTGACTTTAGTACAGTCTATGATTAGTTTGTTTTTTATTTTATTGTTTGCCTCTCATAGCGGGTGCTCTAAACGTATTCTAGCCAGCCCTCAATACCCACCCTGTTTTGAAAATGGAAGATAACACACAGAACGGCCAGCCTGAGCGGACAATTACGTCCCCAACGACCCTAAAATGTGGTGTCTGGATATACTTTGGGTTGTACACCGCAGATGGTAAAGTAACCCTTAAAGAGAATGTAGTCTGCGGACTCTGCAAAAAACAGTTTACTTACGCATCCACAACATCCAATTGTCGCGCTCACCTGTCGAGTTACCATCCAAATGAGCAGCGGAGTCAGAGGCACAGACAGCCAGCATCGCCAGGCGTCCATGTATGATTGCACACTTTCCGTAAATCCTCAAATTATGTCCAGAGTCTGCTATTTACTTAGGCTTAGGCTGGTATGTTTGGGGCAGGATTGTATGCTAGGCAGAGCTTTATTTCTTACATTGTGCGTTTTTTTGTGAGACGTGTGTTTCGTTTGGAGCGGCATACCAGGCTATCAAAAGCAGACGATTTTCGGTTTGGTTTGGGATTTAATTTACTTTAGGACTGTTTTATTATATATCTAAATGTTGAGACTGATAGGCACTTAAATATAGGGGGTATTTGATGGCTCACTGTGAGGTTTCATGTAGTTGAAAAAGTGTCGGAATTTCCAGCTGTTTATTGCGAGACAAGGCAGCCACTTTCACTCATTCATTGAATGTGTGCTGTGCTGTAATGGAATGAAACCTTATTGTGTAGCCTAAGTTGAGTTATTTTTTAATTATGCATGGTGTAGGCAATTATGCATGGTGTAGGCATGTTATTAAATTTGTAGGCTGGAATGCCTCGCGGCAACAATTGTGTTTAAATGTAGTAGCATAGGCCTACTGCTTCAGCCTCTGGCTAGCTCAAAAGGGGGCTGCTATGATGGGTTGAGAGTGTTGGAGACGGATGGAGATGGTGTAGGCTACAACGAGACAATTAAGGGCTTTATGCCGCTGTTGTGTAATTTATTGTCTTTAATCATATTTAGGCTATTTTTGTTCAGGACAAACAACAACGAAACAAGATCAATACAATTCTCTTTATTCGTCATCATGCATAACCATAATATACATGTCTTCTCATAAGCTCAATTACGCACTGAATAACGTTTGGCTGTAGCCGCCGGATAGGTACCCGCCCAACAACATGTACGTGCATGGGAGCTTGTGCCCAACACGGATTTTCGTGCATGGAGCTGGTTCCAAATGATCCATGCAGCGCCATATTTGAAAATGGTGTATGCTAACATGCCGAAGCTAATCTGCACGCTCTTGACCCCCTGCTTTCTTCTGTCTTATAATCCACGGCAGAACATCATTGTTTCAGTCTAGCCAATCAACCTCTTCTCACCACCAGCAAGGAGGGTGGTCTAGTGAGATACTTGACTCATGCTATCAGAGAATCGGGGTTATGTGAAAACAGCTACAAATGAGCTTATGCTGGTAGTTGGTTTTAGCTGGTCTTTGCTGGTTTTCTTCCAGCTCTTGCTGGTCTTTGCTGGTGTAGCTGGTTGGGCCACCAGCTGGATATGTGAATATGCTGGTCTTGGTGATCGAGGTACAGGACATGCAATTACGGCAGGGAAAGAAGCCCGTCATATCATCCAAGCGTTCAGGGGACGCATTGAGTGATCAAAGGTGTCCGATCATTCTTGGCATAGAATTATCCAGCTAGCAATTAAAGTTTGTTTAGGTATATATTATTATACCTATATGATTAATATAACTAGGTATAATAAAGTATTAATTTAAATAAAATATTGATTATTTGCAATTTGACTAAATATTATGTTTTATGTTTTTGTACAGTCAGGTAATTTGCAGACACATTTACGTCGGCATTCAGGAGAAAAACCTTACATATGTGAACTCTGTGGAAAAAGGTACTGAAAACACTTTTATCAATATACACATTTGAATTTGCTCAGTAGTTGAAAGACGAATTATTTTTTTTGTTTGAAAAAGCTAACTATGATTTTTCTAAATGTGTATATAATATTTAAATTGTAAATTAAATGGAAATGAAGATGTGCTCAGTATGATGAACACACCGATTTTCAGATCAAATAATTTGCAATAATTCTGCAATAATTTGGGTCAAATAAGTCCCTTCAGGACGAAGCAAGACCCCTCCGCCTCGTGTCGGGATCCTGTTCGCCCTGTCAAGACTTATTTTCCAATAATGACTGGCGGACAATATATTATCCCTTTCAAATTCACCTTAGGCTACCTAACCTTTACATATAAACCAATGATATTTCAACGTCACTGTCATCAATGTAAGCCTACTTCTCTTTCTCGAGTTTTGGCAGTATTTTCATACTGTTGAATGTATGTCTACCATTGAGGTCAATCTCAACTAAAATGATGGTGAAATAGGAAATCAATATTATGTTTTCGTGGGGTGGGAATTGGGAAGCAACCTGGGTCAGACTCAAACCCCCAACCCAACATCCACAATTTTAATTGTAGCTGTATGTTGGCCTGAATGTAACTACACAAACAATAGCAAAATGTAATGATCAACGTGACCTTTCTTTCTTGATAGCTTTGCTGCCTCAGGGGATGTCCAGCGTCACATTGTCATCCACACTGGGGAAAAGCCTCATCTGTGTGATGTTTGTGGACGAGGTTAGTGGTTCAATTGAAATTTGAGTGATTGTTTTTTGTCTCACTCTCTGTCACTCACTTACTCACTCACTCTAGTATTTAACACAAAGGCCAGGGGTTCCCAACCTTTTTTGACAGGCGACCCCAATCATTCACAACAGGTTGTGAGAGAGAGCGCATCTTTAACATCCAGTTGAGAGTGGTACAGTATTTTCCCCAAATGTCCTAACTACAAAACTACTGCAAAAAAGCGCAGTGTTCTTTTCCAGTTCAGCAAAAACCATGAATCGATTGTCTACCGTGAACCTACTTGTCCATACTCGATTAACAGGCTGAGATTTTAGACAGGGGAAGTGGGCTGCATTGCGCTTGGAGAGCTGCGTCTTCCATACAGTGGGTCCCCGTTAAGTTTGGACGGGTTCCTTCAGGAATCACGCACCCCATTTTCTCAGCAGAAATGGCACAAACTGCAGTTGACACAAACAACCACAAGGTGTCACTTTGGAGTTCTGCCACTACTATTTTTTGATAATGACTTGACTTACTGCTTCCATGATGCATTTTCCAAGTCAGTAGAACAATCAGAGAAAGCTGAGCCATTACCAAACATGTATGATAATACAATAGCGTGAGTTTATATATCTTATACCCTATTTGTCACGGTTACTTATAGATTTGATAGTGTAACGATAAAGCATGATGAGACTTTCAGCGGGGGCACGGAACTTAAATTGATCACGCGGTAGTTTAAGCTACACTTGACAAAACATTATAATATGACAATGTAGATGCAATTGTTGTAAGATGGTGCAGCTCCTTTAAGAAAGCACCGTGTGCAGGGATGGAGAGAGAGAAAGCGAGAGGGATATGTGTTAGAACTTAGATGCGTGTGGAAAGTGCTGTTGAGACTGGAGCGAGTCATATTCAAAATAATGCAAAAATAAATCCATAGATAAAACCAATTATCCTCATTCATTGCAACCGCAGCATGCCTGCTTGCCGACGCTCAAAGGAAAAATATATCAAAGCACCTTTTTATGCTTTGAATGTATACACGAATTTAAACAGCTTGACAAATGATTTAGCTAATTGATTATAGCCTGTACAGCAATTGTTGAACATTTACCTGTACAAGTAGCCTACAGACCAATTTCCATAGTGCACATCTTATCAACAGTTTGAATGTCGTGTGTTTCTGCATTGACAAATACCGTTCAGCACAATGATTCATGCCCAATTAATTTCCCCGTTAAAGTGTTAAGCCTTTGTTACACTATTTGGTTTCATGATGTAGCCTATGATAAACACCATATGGCCAAATACTCAGCTAATGTTATAGGCTACACAATTTCCCCTCTTAAAGACAAGCTGGTGTAGCTTATTAGACTAGGCTACTATTAAAATGCACCGACAGTAGCCTTGGCTATGTGTAAAGTAAGCTATCGCATGATTTCATGCACGTAAGTTCATGCATCTGTCAAGTTCGTACAGGGCCTCGCACCCCCTTGCGACGGCCCTGCAGCTCCTCCTAAGATAGCGGGGAAAAAGTTAAAATACGCGATAAACCCGGGAAAAGTTGACAGGTTTGTTTCGGTCCCAGTGATTATTTGTGAAATTGTGCAAACGACAGCCTTTTCAAGGCATTTCAAGGAAGGAGTCGTAGCATGCAAGCTCCCAAATTGACCCAGTAGACAGAAGGCATCAATAGCCTAAATTGTTGGGACTGGGGAGGGTCATGCGTTTTTTCTCAATCACTTTGGAGTGTCATAGAAAAATGTCTTGCTGGCGAGGGAGGGTCACGTCTTTTTTGACTAACGCTCCCAAAACTCCTCCGTAGCCCCTTAAATAAATAAATCTAACAGTCCCTAATTGATTATAGCATGTAGGCCTACACCAGCAATTGTTGAACATATACCTGTACAGGACATTGACAGTAGCCCAGCCTAACAAGCAGATGTTGCAAAAAAAAGACACAATTAATCAGAAATAAATAATGTAATTTGCATCGCTTTATTTAACAAACTGCAAGCAACAAGAGGGTTGAGTTCGCTGTGAGGCCAAACCCAAGAGCAGAGCCTATCTGCTAAGGCACTCAATAGGCTATAACGAGCTGTGTGCGCCTGGAAATACAATAAGATGCTTTCTGAATAGCACAGCTTTAAGACGGCTCTGGTCATCCCATACCCTCCCCCACTTCCTGTAGCCTACCATTATGACTTTGCCGCTTTGGGACATTAAGCTTTTTTCACGTTAAGCCCCCCCCCACCCCCTTCTTTCACAAGCAGTGGGGAGCTGGGGGCACAAAGTAACACTTTTGGTAGACAAAGGAGGGTTCTCCAGCGCTTCTGTCGTTTGGCCACAATCCGGTGCAACCAGGCCAGGACAGATATTTTAGAGCAGGGGTGTCAAACTCATTTTCATAGAGCGCCACATCATTGAATTTATAGGTTACTGAGGGCCACATAATCGGCGAACATGTGCATGCGCAACCATGAAATCGGTATTGCAGTATGGCTTATTCAAAATTAGTGTGTAATGGTCCTAACCACTTTAAAACAGTGTGGCTGAAATAAAAAACAAACAGCCTACAACAGTAACATTTTCAAATGCAACTTTTAGGCCTACAGTATTAGTTAACAACTGATCAATATGCATTCATGGACTGACATTGATGAGAATAAACTGCAGTCAATAATGTGCATAAAAATGTCCATAACACATATCACCACTAAAATTAACTGTGGCTAAGAAAGGTACTGTGTGTGTGTGTGTGAGAGAGAGAGAGAGAGAGAGAGAGAGAGAGAGAGAGAGAGCTATGGTACGTACACCCACCCACCCCCCACCCCTCAAAAACAAATTCACGCGTGTACAATATTTGTCCGTTTCCCGGTTTTAGGTCCGTGCATTGCAAAAAAAGTAGCCTACATAGCATAACAATATCCACATGCAATAATACAACAACAACGTCTACGATGACCTATTAATTTGGACAAATTGATACAGCCCTATAACTAAAGTTACCTTTAGTTTTGTTTTAGCGTACCGTGACGTCTGGCTTTAACTAGCTGTAATCTAACGTTCTGACAAGCACACCAATTGCCTACCTTGTTCTTGCCCATCTGGAATAACTCCTCTAGCTTTGCTGCCTCCATCATTTCTGTTTTCGTTGTTTAAACTTGTGATATCCATAACTAGTGAATTAGCCCAACATTGTGTGCTGATAACCATATATAGATAGCCGAGTAAAAGAACAAGTAGCCTAGGTGTGCCTGTGTGCGTATTCTGTCTTTAAAGTTTAATAATGTTCTGCACCTTTTACTAACGAATAAAGAAAATTAAGAAGACATCTGAGCTGCACCGGCGTCTCTCCTTCTCTCTAACACTTTTTGGCTTTGGCTAAATATTTCTAAAATCATTTGAGTTTCACTAGTCACATGTTTTAACAAGCAACACTTCTTATTGAACTAATAACAGACGTGTGTCGAAAATTTACTTTATTTTCCATACGGAGAAATAACATATGCAGAGTCTACCAAGGTCAATCTTGCCAAAAAAGCCCTCAAACCTGAAAACACATGAGGCAAAAGTGCAAAAAATCACAAAACTAACTAAACTAACACGCCGCATATTTTTGTATTGCAATCATTGTAGCCTACAGTTGTAACAGCTGTAAACAGTCGCTTTTACTCCCCCGTGATCGCGCCATTATAAAGAACGCTTAACGGTCCCAAAACAGCTATTAATTAATTACCAAACGCCTTATAAACAAGTATTGCCAGGAGCAACACCTTGCAAAAATGATAACAATAGGCCTAGGCCTTTATATGGCTCTGCTCCTGCCTAGATTCGAACTCAGAACTGCCTGAAAGTTGCAGACCTGTTCTGGATATACGTGCATTAACCCACTCGACCGGCCAGACAACGCTATCTGCTTCAAGTAGCCTATTAGGTAGGAATGTAGCCTACACTGGTTGCTGTGGCACAGTCTTGAGTGACCAAATTCGTTTTCCTTTGTCATATGAATGCTGTCATTTTGTTAACATTACTGTTAAGGAGATGCTGTAGGCAAAGGCTATATTTCAACCTCGTTAGTGTAGTAAAAAAAAGCAGCATATTTATGTTCTGTTAGCAAGTTTAACTTCTCATGACCGACAAAGTAGCCTACTGCCAGCTGACGGAAGCTCTCATTTTAAAACATTACTGAGAGACAGGCACTGTACAATCAAGAAATCTTGCCACTGAATCCAAAACTATGTTAAACATTATGTACAAAGCTTAGGCTACAGTGGACTAGCATGTTGCAGGGGCTGCTAAAAACACAGAGAAACGCTGAAAACTCGGCCAATCACAGCCCTTGCTGTCGAACGCGCCGTCCGGTTCGACCGTGGAACGCCACAGCAGACTATGCTGCCCCCAAGCGGCTGCAGTTGTACTTACATTTCACCCAGCTGCGTGAATCACCTTGATCGTGAATGAAGTGTCAATTTTTAACTGGGACCCACTGTAACCCAGTTTACTTTGAAAAGCACGAACACTATCATAATAGTTTGTAACGAGTTTGATAACATTTCGATAGCGACTAGTCTACCGTCAGCACGCTGCTGCAGCTGAGGCGAGCAGCAGCAACAGACCAACTGACGGATTCCACCGAAAATTAAATAAAAATAAAATAAAAAATATATTCTCCCCTTACCACCCGCGGGCCGGATGTGACATACAGTCGGGCCGGGTCCGGCCCGCGGGCCGTAACCCTGGCATCACTGGTCTAACCAATTGGACAGTGCATTGCAAGACTGTTTTGATTGCATTGACTGGGAGATATGTCCATTTGTTACATAGATGACTACACTGAGGCAGTCACAGGATTTATCCTAAAGGGTGTTGTCTCAACTAAAACAGTCCAGGTCTATCCCAAACAGAACCACCAAATCGCTTAGTTGCCAGTTTCACCAAAGCGCTTAGTTGCTTGAATCACAACAGTTGCCTTGACTTTGCACACCCTCAAAGAAGCAAAATGTAAACAAGAAGACCAGCTAACACTGTCAAGAAAGGTCTGATAAGTAGAGCTACCCTGGTCTCAACCCTAGTCTGTGCATGGATCCTGCACCTCCTGTCAGCTTGACTACAGGTAGAGAGAATGGGCTCCAACACTTTAGTTTCCTTGACCCTCAACATCGGTGCCCTCAGGGATGTGTCCTGAGCCTCCTCCTATACTCCCTGTGTATCCTCAACTGCATGGCTATGCATAACTCCATCTTGGTCATGAAAATAGCTGACGACACCACTGTGATCAGATTGAATACCAACGATGATGAGACGGCCTATAGGAGTGAGAACAACAACTTGCCACAGTAAGGCCAGGAGAATAACCTCTCTCAATGTTGCTAAGATCAAAGAGCTGATTGTGAACTTCAGGATAACAAAAAGATTAGCTGGACCCCACCACCATCAATGGTTCTACTGTAGAAAGAGTCAGACACTTCCAATTTCCTTGGCATCAACATCACAGAAGACCTTACCTGGTCACTGACCATGTAGTTAAAAAGGCCCAACAACGTCTCCCTCAGATGGCTAAGAAAGTTTGACATGAGATCTAAGATCTTAAGGACCTTCAACAGGGGCACTACAGAGAGTGTTTTGACTGGAGGCATCACTGCATGGTACAGAAGCTGCAATGCCATCAAATGTAAAGCACTGCAAAGGGTTGTGCATACAGCTCAAGGCATCTGTGGATGTGACTGTACAAGACTTGAATGGACTGTACAATAGGAAATGCATCAGTAAAGCCAAGAAAATCAATAAGGACCCTAGCCCTCATAACCACAGATTCCATCAACTGCTTCCATCTGGCAAACGGTATCGGAATCAGAATCAGCTTTATTGGCCAGGTTTGCGTATACAAATAAGGAATTTGACTGCTCTCAAATATACAAAAACACTGTTCAAAATACAATGAAATATACAAAAATATACAATAAGCTTCTAACCTTTATACAATAATAATATACAATAACATACACAAAAACTATACAATAAAGTTCCTAACCTTTTTTGGCAGGTGACCCTATTGTAGCCTAAAGGCTCAGACCTGCACACTCAGCAACAGCTTGCCAGGAAACCAGGCTTATGAATAGTGAACAATGAAAGCCCGTCTGTCTATGATCTCTCTATCTCTCACTCACTCAGTCACTCACTCCCGAGGTCCCCAACCTTTTTTGACAGGTGACCCTATTTTAATGTCACAAAATGTTGCCGACCCCAATCATTCACAGCACGTTGTGAGAGAGAGAGCACATTTCATCTCTGCTGTAACATCCAGTTGAGAGTGGCATTTCTCCAAATGTCCTAGCAAGCTAAATTGTTTGTTTGACCAACTTGCCTGGTTGTTTTGCTACTTTGTTTGGAACGTTGATCAAGCATTGCAACACAATGCTCTCATGCGGGATGTCCAAGTTTATTTTTACATAGCTAGATTGTAATGAAGGATCCGATTAGTTACTAGTTATTAGCAACTTGGATATTATTAAGGTTTTCATATTTTTTTTATTGAATTTATTTGGGCGATCTAAAATGCACGGTCACTGGTGAATAGCTTACATAAATTTAGGGGTTTATCCAGTCCACATTGGAGGTGGTTTTGTTATCAAACGTCGGGTGCCTGGGGCAAAAAGGCTGTTCTTATGTTTCTTAATCAGTCATGGGTGTGTTTTGGGCGTAACATCCTTTAACCAATGAGAGTGGCATCTGTCATTCCCTTTAACAGCAAGCAGGGCGACAAACAGCGCATCGGTATTTTGATGGTCACAGGGCATTTGATTAGGCTATTATTATTTATTGCTGTAATGTTGAGAAGCCAAAAATCCAAGAGTTTTACTCTATACAAGTATAATGAGATGTAATAAAGTATTTTGAATATATGATCAAATAATGTATGAAATTCATGAATAATCGGTGCTATCAAAATTAATATGTTATTTAGCACATTAAGAAATGAGTGCAACATCTCAGTGATGTTTATCTCAGTGATCACTGATCATATTTTGTGCATAATGCACTACACATGTTAATGTAATATGTGGCTGAGAAGGCTTAGTATGTACTGCTGCGGTGTAGTGAATGCATATATCAATAATATATGTTTTCCTGCTTAAAGATACTCTCCAGCAGTTTATTACAGCCCTAAATCTCTTCTGTGTTCCTCAATAAGTATAGAACAACAATGAAAAAAATCATGGCCTTAAAATCTTACTTAAAAACTTAAATGTAACTTCAAACCTTCTTCCTCATTTCAGAGACCAGGATCTATCTGGCGCCGGCCCGATTCACATTTGTACCGATTTGTTCCGATTCACATCTGTACATTCCAAGTACAGATGAGAGGAGTGGGTCTCTGTGTGTGTGTGCGTGTGTGTGCGCGTTTATGAGAGAGCACAGGACAAGGACAAGCCGTGTCAGTGCCACTGCATAGGCCTGTTAACTAACGAAAGAAGATCATATCTACATGAAATAGAAACAAAATAGAAACGTATACGAATCATTAAATGTTTACAAGGCTGGAAGTTCAACATATATAGGCCTACTAATGTGATTCAAATAGTTAAATAAAAAATATTTCATTCATCAATCGTATTCAATCACCTAATGCCATCATAACATAGGTCTGAGCTCCAGGAAAGAACAGTTTATGTTTAATGTATGTAATTTTGTGTTGGTCATACTATAGAATGATATATTGCTTGTCTTTGTTGAATAAGACAGAAGATAAAGTGTTTAAAAATAATCGCATCGCAATATTGGTGGGAAAAATCACAATTAGATTATTTTCCATAATCGTTCACCCCTAGTCTCAGCCTTGTTGGGACATGGTGGCCATTCTCACCAACCATCCATTACTCCATCCATCTGGACCATCTAGGGTTGCACAGCACTCATCTGTAAACAAAACTGTTTGAAAATTAGTCTTCATGTATTCCTGAGCCCACTGCAACCGTTTCTGCTTGTGAGCATTGTTTAGGGGTGGTGGAATAGTAGGTTTATGCACACTTGCAGACTTCTTGAGGATCCTACACCTTGAGGTTCGCGGGACTCCAGAGGCACCAGCAGCTTCAATTACCTGTTTGCTGCTTTGCAATGGCATTTTAGCAGCTGCTCTCTTTATCCTATGAATTTGTCTGGCAGAAACCTTCCTTATTATGCCTTTGTCTGCACAAACCCACCTGTGCTCTGAATCAGCGACAAATTTCTTCACAGTACGATGATCACGCAGAAGTTTTCGGGAACTATCCAATGTTTCAGACCTTGTCCAAGGTAGTGCACAACTTGAAACCTGTGGCATGCTTAATAATGTGGAACATCCTTCTTAAGTAGTTTTCCTTTGATTGGGCTCACCTTGCAAAGTAATTATCACAGATGTCCGAGATTGATTTCAATGATCCAAAGAGCCCTGAGACCAATACCATCCATGAGTTTAATTGAAAAACAAAAATATAAATGTTTATGAAACTTAAATCCAATAATTTGGAACACAGTGTATTTGTGGTGGTAGCCGACTTGGACAGCGAATGTATATAGCACATAGAAAAAAATAATTGTGTGTCGGTCAATGTATGGCAGCGGTTCCCAAACTTTTTTCCCCGCGGACCACCTTTTACTTCCGGACTCGGCTCGCGTACCCCCGCCATCCGACACATAAAACGTAACACATTCTATTGACGCATTCCAGGCATCATGTTTAATTAGCCGCCCTACATGATAACAAAATCAAAATGTGCAACTGGTCTATGAGCTTGCACGCTAAAAAAAACAGTGTGGAGAAGAACATTAGACTGGTTAGATAGCACTTCACTGCGAACCACGCACTGTGGATTTGGGCAATCTGTCTCCCAATCCACGTGAAGCCTAGGCCTATATGCCTCATCATACTTTCGTTTTCTTCACACAGTCTTTTCTGTCTCGTCCTTTCTTTTATCCCCCTGCTCTCCACCTCCACCGTCATCATTCTGCCCTCCATCCCATCGTTACCTGTCTCCTGCTCTGTTTCTCTCGCTTCTCCTCTTCGATCGCTTTAACTAGGCCTTTTGGACAGTGTCCCTGTTTTTAGCCAGTTTTCCATGTTTGCGTAGCCTTGAAAACATAGCCTACTATAGATTTTACAAATGTTTTCCTTTGATTTCACGTTTCCATATCATTATAACCCGAATCAAAATTATGTATTATTTATTAATTAATTAGATTATTATATTTATTAATTAATTCATCATTTTTAACACCTTTCCGACATTGCCCTTTTCATCTCGCGTACCCCCTAGTGGCAACTCGCGTACCACAGTTTGGGAATCCCTGATGTATGGGAAACACTGTACAGACATGTTATCAAGGTTGAAGGCATCTTTACAAAATAATTGTACTTGTTGCACATATATATGTAAACATAGATACAAGCAGGTTTTAGCTCAACTAAAAACCAGAGTGCATGTATCATGTAGGTTTGTATCTCATTCTTCTGTCATTTTTTTTTTACTCTACAGGTTTCAGTAACTTTTGTAACTTGAAAGAACATGAAAAGACACACTCAACGGATAAAGAATTTACTTGTGACCAGTGTGGCAAGTCTTTCAACATGCACAGAAAGTTGCAAAAGCATAAAATTCGTCACAGCGGAGACAGACCTCACAGCTGCCAAACCTGCGGTAAAGAATCTTAGAATTTCCCTTATGTCTTTTGAATGAGAAATTCTTTACATGAGAATTGAGAATGATAAAGTAAAATAAATGAAATAAAAAGCGATAAATGTGACATCAGACAGTCATTGCAGCAAAGTGGCGAGGAGTAGATGCTCCAGTGAATGGAGTATGTGTATGCTCCAGGTGGCGGCGTTTCTTTTTTTGAATTTGAGTGAAACCTTTTCACTGCAAAGATGCCACCACCTACTGGCCGGGCATATGCATTAAAGTGTTTCTGTCTAGATGAGGTTATTTTTTGGAAACAATGATATATGGACGCAAAACTTTTTGAATATGTAAAGGAAAAATGCAGTTTTCAAAACATTTCATTCTCGTGTGGATGAGGCCTGAAACAGTATCTATTCTATATGTGGAGAAAAGGGGTGTCTGTGAGATCATTTGCCCAAAGTTTGGTCATACTCATGTCAAATCATATTACCATGTGAGGTCATATTACCAAGTATGTCATAATGTACAAACTATTGCCAATGAAGCCGGTGTAAAATTAAGAATTGTGTCTACATAGTTGATATCATTCATCCCCATGTAGCCCCCAGGTCCCTCAGATCCTCCAGCCAAGGTCTCCTCGGTCCCGGCTTAAGCAAAAAGGTGACAGAGCCTTTTCTGTTGCTGGCCCTCAGCTGTGGAACCAACTGCCACTTGACATCAGAAATCCCCCTTCAATCACATTATTCAAATTCAGGCTCAAAACGCACCTTTTTACATTGGCCTTCCCTGTGTTTTAATTGTCTTACCCTATTATGTCTGTAATTAAGTGTTGTCTGTTGATGTCATCTTAGCTTAAATCATTGATCTGTATGTGTATTTACTTATCTATTTTATTTTATTTTATCTTATTTTTTAAAATTGTTTTTAGCTGATTCACTATGTACAGCACTATGGTCAGTGCGAGCTGTGGTTAAATATGCTCTAAAAGTAAACTTTACTTACTTACTTTCTGTGTTTCCATAGGTAGGAGCTTTGGAAGTACAGGTGATCTACGGCGACACATTCGTTCACACTCGGGTGAAAAGCCCTATTCCTGTGAGATGTGTGGTAAAAGTTTCACACGGTCTGCTGTTCTCCGTCAGCACCACAGCATCCACTATAAATCTGTCACAGGAGTTGGTCACAGTTCTGACAGGAAAGAGACTGATCAAGCAAACAAACCTCCACAATCCCACCCAGCAATGACTGTCAAAGCACTAAGAACTTTAAACCAACGTTATGACTCCCGAATTCAACAAATACACACGGCACCTCCATCTGATGTTCCCACTGAACAAAGTTCCTCTTCTACAGTCATGGAGTTGCAGCACACTGTGCCCAGACGCATTCTTGCTGCTCACTCTGGCAAACACCCTGTTTCTGACACTAACTCAAAAAACCCACTTTCAATTGAAGTTTCCTTCTGCCCCTTCTCAGGTGACCATGGACCAGCTACCAGCTTGCAAGCTGCAGACCCATAGCACCAACTCCGCTCTCTCTTCTAGTAATCACAGTGGATCAACTAGCCAGACCACTGGTAGTCTCACTAAGAGCAATGAGCATACTTTTGAGCATATCAGTGTAACTCTGGAAACTTTACATGACGTCACTGCATTCTAACATTTTAAGAAATTTCAATTCAGTTGAGTTTTAATTACTTTTATAGCACCAATTGAGCTGTAGTGTTTGAAGTCACAAACTGTTGTGGTAAAAGGTGTAGGGCTGAATTGACAGAATTTCTAAAAATGTGCTTATTTAAAGTGCTGAAGGCATTTTGTGTTAATTCATGACATACATGATTTAATGGGGTATTGAAGGGTGCTGAAGTAAAATCTGCTTTATGCCCAACTCATAAATGTCCCATAATGCCTCAACATTGAGAAATCCAATATGGCTGCCATCACCAGGCTGAAATCTATTGAAGCATTTTTTGACTAACCAAGATAGAAACATGAATGAAATGTGGTTTTCATGCATGGGGAATCAAATAGGAAGAAACTGCTTGAAACTCATACTGTATTGTGAAAATTATTACCATTAATGATAAATAATTAATCAACCAAATAAGATACAGAACAAGGTTGATACTAATTGTTAAGAAACAGTTTGAAATAGGTATTTGGTTGTTTATTTATTTAAGTACTTTTTAACATATCTACTCTCAGATTGTTGTTGTATATAGTCCTTCATAGTGTGTACAGGTAGATCTGCACACATCGACACATTCCCAATCATCATCAGTCTTCTGCAGGTTACCAAGTTTCCTACAGTTACACACACCCTGATGCATTATATGCGACTTTTCCTTTTACTTAGATTAAAAGATTCAATCTCAAGTCAGTCTCATTCAAGACGCTAGTGCGGGTATTTAATTCATGGTCTCAAAAACAGATGAATCATCTGAAGGTACAACCATACACATAATCTGTCACACATTTGAACTTCCTTGTCTTCTCCACAGGGAGTGGAGGCAGAGCCACACTACTCACCAAGCCTGTGTAAAAGCTTTTCTGGGCACTTAAAATCGCAGCTCTCCTACAAGCTGACAAGCTTATCAAACTTATCGCTGCGGCCAACAAAGTGCTCAACCATGGCTTAGGGCTGCACTGGGTTTCCAAAAGAAAGACACCGCTGCACTCCAGCCTGTGCTGCCACACAGAGCTTCCCCAGCACTGACTCTGGCTCCAGGTTAGCCACAAAAGGCCCTGCGCAGCCTCCTTCCTGATTGCCTGAGGCAGCATGAGAAGTCACCCACCCAAGCTCTGGGACAGCACGGTCTACCCGGTCTGAGCACGGCATTCCTCTCCCTCAATACCCCACACTGTTGTAGCTTGTGCTTTTCCCAGCCTGGCTCCACAGTTGTAGTTGTAGTTGTTGTAGTTTGGCGTCGCATGAAACCCTTCACAAAAAAAACAGACCTTCCCTTACCATTACAAGTCCACATGTGGCCACACTGGACCCTGTGGGTCCCACTTTGCCTCCATCACTCACTTGGAGAGCGGCAACATAATATCTCCCCAAGTACCTTGCCTTCCCATCTGAGCAAGTCAAAGTCAAAGTCAGCTTTATTGTCAATTTCTTCACATGTTCCAGACATACAAAGAGATCGAAATTACGTTTCTCACTATCCCACGGTGAAGACAAGACATATTTTGCCAATTTAGGTCCACAGACAAACATAACATTCAAGTAAACAAAAAAGTAAGTAAATAAGTAAATAAGAGGGCACATATAATAATGAAAAATAAAGAGCAGCAAAATGTGGTTGAAATTGTGCATAGACAGTCAATAAAAATACTAGTGCAAATTCAGGCCAATAAAAGGCTTGGGTAGTTCTGTTTGACCTAAGTAAGAAGAAAGTGGCATAGTGGTGCAAGTTATGTAAGAGCAGCAGAAGTGTTGTGTTTCAGGACAACAACACCAGTTGTAAAGTGTGCAAGTGGAGTAGTGCAGGCGGCCATTTTTGGGTCCAATGTCCAGGATGTTATGTAGCTGAGGGTGGAGGGGGGAGAGGAGGGAGAGAGTTCAGCATCCCACGGCTTGGTGTATGAAGCTGTTGGTGAGTCTGGTAGTGCTTGGGGCGCGAGACTTCTGTACCTCTTCCCAGAGGGCAGTAGATCAAACAGATTGTGAGCGGGGTGACTTGCATCACTCACAATTTTGGTCGCCTTGGTGGGTGAGGTGGGTGGTGTAAATGTCCTTCAGGGAGGGGAGTGAAGCACCAATAATCCTTCCAGCTGTGTTCACTATGCGCTGCAGGGCTTTCCTGTTGTATTCAGTGCAGCTTCCGCCCCACACAGTGATACAGCTGGAGAGGATGCTCTCGATGGTGCCTCGGTAGAATGTGGTCATGATGGCTGGTGGAGCACTTGCTCGCCTGAGTTTCCAGAGGGAAGTACAGGCGGCGCTGAGCTCTCTTCGCCAGTGATGCAGTGTTGGTGGTCCAGGAGAGGTCTTCACTGATGTGCACCCCAGGAATTTGGTGCTGCTCGCTCTCTCCACCACAGCACCGTCGATGGTCAGTGGCAGGTGTTGGGTGTGACCTCTCCGGAAGTCAACAACAATCTCTTTGGTCTTGCTGGCGTTCAGCAGGAGGTTGTTGTCCCTGCACCACGTGGTCAGATGGTGGACCTCCAACCTGTATTGAGTCTCGCCGCCCTTGGTGATGAGACCCACCAGAGTTATTAATGTCGTCAGCAAATTTCACTATGTGATTGTTGCTGTAGGTTGCAGTGCAGTCATCGTCCAGCAGGGTGAAGAACAGCGGACTGAGCACGCAGCCTTGGGGCCCCCTGTGCTCAGTGTGATGCTGCTTGAGGTATTGTTGCCAACACGTACTACTTGGGGCCTCTGACAGAGGAAGTCCAGTAGCCAGTTGCAGAGGTAGGTACTGAGTCCCAGTTTGTCATGTGCCGTGCATGCATAGACTCCGCATGGGTGTCAAGAGGCTAAGCGCTACAGTTTGCGGGCTCTCCGCAGCACTGTTCCCCCTCACAGCGTAATGGCTCTGAGACAAGAAATAGAAGATCTGGCAGTGAAACACTCCTTTCAGCTAGCCCCAGCGGATGGCTTAAACAGGGGTTTTTACAGCAGATACTTCATTGTCCCAGACCCATCCTCAACCTGACATACCTGAATGCCTAAAACAGAAGCCATTCTGAATGATCACTCATCATCAAATACTCACCAAAATCTGCTTTTATAAACTGGATCACACCAGTACGTAAGTCACTAGCCTGCTCTGTACTTGCATTGTACTTCCACATGTCTAAAACTCTCGGGTGCCAGCAAGCTGCCGCTGTTCATTTATGTTACAACCGGTCTGATGTGCACTTGTCTGTGCAAAGCATGTGCAATATTGTTGACCAAACAAAATCAAAGCTATGAGCGAGTTGGAAGCCTGCTAACATCGAGAATGGATAGCCAAACCCAGTGCCAAACATTCCATCATAGCACATTGGAAATCTCAAAAACAAACTGCAAATAAAGTAAATTATTTCTATAATAAAACAACAATTTTCACAATATTTATGAGTTTCAAGGAGTTTCTGAATATGGCATTGGACTCCCTTATATATGAAAACCTATAAAAAAAATAAAAATAATTTCATTCAAGTTTCTATTTTGTGCCGTCAAAAACACAAGGGGCCAATAATTGCTCTGTCAGTTAGCATGGCGCTAGCTGCGCTGCAATTTAAAACCATACTGTACTCCTTAAAACTGAGGTTTTGGAGTTTAACACGCATCTGAGTACTAAGTTGAACGTGATTGCTGTGTAACGACTCACACAGGATTAGCTGATTCCAAGTTAAACTCTGGTTAAACCAGAACTACTCTGAATTTTAACCCAGCAGATGCAGTCTTAACTTAATGGTGGACGCATTTCAGGATCTTGGGGATATGTTTTTATGATTGTTGCAGCTAAATAAAAAAAAATTGTGTTATAATTACCAGTAGTTTAAAAGAGATCTTGCACACTGTCCATTCCGCATGCAATTATAATAATAATAATAATAATAACTAGAAATGCAATTCCAAGGAATTACCAGTGCATGAAAATGTTAAAGTTGTGATGTAAAATATCATGTATAGTTAAAACAGATAATACAGAGATGGTTACTACGGTGATGCTAGGATAGACATGGTGGTTGCATAGCTTAATAAAAGTTGATAGTTTAAAAGTAGACTGTTTAAAAGCTGAATGTAGATAGTTTACAAGTTGTTGATAGACAGTACATAGTTTAAAAGTTGTTGATAGACAGCTAGTTTAATAGATAGTTTAATGATAGTTTAAAAGTAGACCGTTTAAAAGTTGAAGGTAAATAGTTTAATAAAATCAACATTTTCTAAATAAAATGTTGATATTCAAATAGTTTAATGGCTGTGTATAGGTAGATATTTGATGATAACTGAAAGTTGGAATGGCTCTAATGTTTGCTAGTAGTTATGCTAAGATTTTTAACTATGCTAACCATGCTACTTAGCTAATGTTTTATAGCAGTGCTAGCAATGCTAACCTGCTAACCATACTACTTAGCTAATGTTTTCTAGCAGTTTAATGAATGTTGATATTCAAATAGTTTAATGGCTGTGTATAGGTAGATATTTGACGATAACTGAAAGTTGGAATGGCTCTAATGTTTGCTAGCAGTTATGCTAAGATTTTTAATTCTGCTAACCATGCTACTTGGCTAATGTTTTATAGCAGTGCTAGCAATGCTAACATGTTAACCATGTTACTTAGCTAATGTTTTTTTTAGCAGTTTTGCTAAACATGCTAACTATGTTAGCAATGCTAACTATGCTAACCATGCTACTTGGCTAACTTAACTAACATTTTCTAGCAGTTTTGCTAAACATGTTAACTATGCTAGCAATGGCTAACTATGCTAACCATGTGACTTAGCTAACCTAGTTAATCATTTTTAGTAGCTATGCTAACTATGTGACTTAGCTAACCTAGCTAATCATTTTTAGCAGTTTTGTTAAAAATGCTAACAATGCTAGCAATGCTAACTTTACTAACCATGCTAACTAGCTACAGTGGGTAGGAGTCATAGTTGATGAAAAGTATTTGTAGTAGTTGATGACAAGTTAAAAGTTGTTGATAGACAGCTAGTGAATGTATATAGTTTAAAAGTTGAATGTAGATAGTTTAAAAGTTGTTGATAGACAGCTAGTTTAATAGATAGATAGTTTAATGATAGTTTAAAAGTAGACCGTTTAAAAGTTGAATGTAAAAAGTTCAGTAGTTTAATGGGTTACATTGTTTAACAGTGGATTATTGTAGTGAGGACTTTTATTTTGAAACAGTTTTGGGCAGAGGAAACAGTTGAATAGGATGTGTAGTCTTAATTGACCCAGATTGTATGCTTAAAGCCTGAGGCTGCAGGTGGCCTGAACACCTGCCATAGGATTCTAATTGCTTAACAGCCGTATTATGATGTCACAATCGGCAATGTTAAGTCTATGGGGATTTTTAAAAAGTTTTTCTTTAATAGTTTAAAAAGTATAAAAGTTGAAAAGTTGAAAAGACATAGCAGCTTGGTCCGTTTGAAGACCTACGTTACAAAGTTTGAACGAAGTTTCTAAGTTAAACTGTTCAAAAGAAATTGCATACGGAAAAAGTGGTAAGCGGAATAATAATAAGTTGTTGTTGTTGATGTTGTTGCCTTGGAAGAACAGTACAGTGCATTTCATGCACTGTAATAAGCTTTATTTGTATAGCACCTTTCATACACAGAATGCAGCTCAAAGTGCTTTACATTTGGAACATTTAACACAATAATAGAGTCAGTCATTATCAATCACTTTAACTTTTCTTCCTTGCTGTGGCCGTTTATGATGTGAATTTCCTTGAAGACACAGCAATTGAGATCAAGGTAAAACGCAGCAACAGGTTAAACCACAGGTACATATAACACAGCAATGGATCTTAAGACACTATGTGACTTCTTGCGTCACCGGCGAATTCAAAACCATGTTAAACTCTAAAAAGTGGCTAAGCTAATGACAGAGCAATTGCCCCAAGTACTTCAATAGATTTTAGCGTGGTGGCGATGGCTATCTTGGATTTCTCAATTTTGAGCTGGACATAAAGGCAGATTTTAATTCAGCATTATACCCCTAAAATCATTTGTGTCATCAATTAACACAAAATGCCTGTGAGGTTAAATATTTTGGAAAACATTTGACATAGGAAGGCAGACCATTCCAGAGCCAGGGAGCAGCTACAGAGAAGGTGTGGTCTCCTTTGGTTTGAAGTCGAGAGTGGGGAACAGAAAGGAGGAAGGTGGGAGGAAGACCTAATTGACATAGGAGCACTATAAGCTGGGCATACACTGCGATTGATGTTTTTTGTTAAATTCTTACTCTTACTGTATGAGTAATTATCATGCGATGTAAAGCCAAAGTTCATGATTTGTGTGCTCACATTATACGGTCAGACGGTGAAGCTGTGACTTGATTGCTCACACTATACAGGTGAAATAAACTTGTCGGACCAACCAAACCCGGAACTGTGTGACTATTTCAAAGAAGTTGTCAGTCCTGTCACACAATGCTTGAGAAATGTGCTGCTCTGTTCTGAGTGCCAAAACATCTAAAACCCTAATTTAGAAAAAGTTGGGACGCTTTGTAAAATGTGAATTAAAAAAAGAATGTTATGATTTACAAATCATGTCAACTCTATATGTGATTGAGAATAGTTCAAAGACATCATATCAACTGTTGAAGAAGAGAACTGTTTTTTTTGGAAAAAAATATGTCTGAACTTTTTGAATTTAATGCCAACAACATGTATCAAAAAAGTTGGAACATTTTTACGACTATGTTGCTTCACCTCTTCATTTAACAACAATCTGTAAATGTTTAGGAACTGATAAGACAAGTTGATTGAGTTTTGAGAAGGAAATGTATCTTCTTAATCACCCCCACCCCCACCCCACCATTACCATTATGCACCCAGGTCTGGACTGCAGACAGGGCATTTTAGCACCTGGACTTTCTCTACGGAGATTATGTAATATTCAAGGTCTTCCCTGAAAAGACATTGTCTGGATGACAGTATATGTTGCTCAAAACCTGTGTACATCATTCAGATTTGATTTTGTTTTGCCAGGTGTGCAAAATGGCCATGCCATAGGCATTAATGCATCTCCACACCATCATGGATTCTGGGTTTTGAACTGAGCACTATAACAAGTTGGATATGTTGGATAGTTGAATAGTCCCTAAATGCCTAATCCAACCAGGTAGCTACAGCGCTACACTCTGGGCATGTAAATGGGAGCTCACAGACTCACTGGCTACGTTAGCTGCTGACTGTAACAACTGGAGCTAGGTAAAACTGATTGTTTTCAGGATTTTTTGTAATGACAGTACTCGGTAACCTCGAGAAATGGAGATCTATGCGGAAACTTGCCAGATTTCTCCTTTAAGACAGTCAAATAGGTTTTCCAATAAGCAAGCACTATCAGGGGTAGGTAAAATGCAGTGTCATCTGCATAACAGAATATAGAGCTGGGGGGGAGCGTGTATAATAAAAATAAAAGGGCCTAATATTTAACCTTTGGGCACTCTACACATATTAGGAGAAGAGCATGAACAACAGCTTCTTATCCTTACTGAAAAAGTTATATCACTCAATAAGGATGTGAGCCATTTTAACACTGGGCCCTGCAGACCAAATTCATTCTCCAAATGTTTTCCAAAGGATGAGGTGATTGATGGTGTCAAATGCTGCAGAAGAAACAAGAAGGACTAAGAGGGCACAAGAACAAGAATCGACAGAGAGAAGGATGTCATTGTGAACTTTCAGTAGGGCAGATTCAGTAATATGAAATACATTCTATGTGTGTGCGAGTGAGTGGTAAACACATAATTTCTGATGTACTAGGCCACCATCTTGCCTGTCCTTTGACCAAGATATTTACATGTGATGTACACCCACACACCGGTACATGCTGTGAAAAATTTAAATCATCTTGGAGAACTTACCTCAGAGCAGAGACAAAGCCCAGTCATCCATCTTATTGTAGTGATACAACGATTGAACATAACTGGAATATGTCCCACACAGAGAGAATGACACTGACATCATCACTCGAAGGAATTGTCGTAACAACTTACCCTTGTAGTTGTCACTATAGATAGATAGATAGATACTTTATTGATCCCCAGGGGAAATTCAAGAAAATTTTCGGATGCATACAATTTGAATCCTTTGTCCAGTCTGCTGTCTGGAATTTTGGATGCCTTGCAGATCCGGTGGACATTGGAAATGTTAAATGCGAGGGGGAGGAAATCTTGTGTAAAGGACCATTTCTGATCAAGCCAAATATTACCAGGGGTTTTTCACTAGCTTTAACGTTAACGTTTAAATGTAAGGCTGCAAATGGAGGATTCTTTAAATGGAAAAAATTAAGAGACCACTGTAAATTTTTCTGATGTCATCCTACGGTTGCTGAGTGACATTCAAGTTGACGGTCATATTCAAAACTGTATTCCTTACATATAAATCTACTCACTCATGAACTGGCTGATAGTGGGTGAACATAAGAATGTTGTAAAATGCCTTCAAAGGCCTACACAATCCACACACCATATCTGAATGTAATTGATGATTGATGTTGTACTCTGACTATACACATAGTTCAGAAGCTAATAACAGCAAAAATGTTGCAAAGGATGGATGATCAATTAGTGCTATACTCTCAACTCCCCTGTCACAGGCCAACCATAAACTGGTTAGTATAAAAGCACTTTAATCAGAATTTCAGTAAACGTTTTAAATATGCTTTCAGACAGGGGACATGTGCTTAATCAATGTGCTTTTTATTTGTACACTTTTTTGGAACTGCCACTAAGGCTGTGTCATTCATGATGTAAAAGCCAAAGAAAGAGTACTCTATCAAACACCAGTATCATCTCATTTTGTTTCAAAACCATGACTTGCCTTGTTAAACATGCCCTGTATGAGTACAACAGACAAAAGTGGTGTACTAAGGGATGCAAAATTGTTTTCAGGCCATTGAGGGGGTGGTCAGATTGTATATTTCACTTCAAATGCACCATGTATCCACATTCACAGAGGCTTGTTAGAGCAGACTATGGTTTATGAGTTTCACTTAACAATGTTGTGTGAGACACATAGACATAACATTTTACATCAGTTTGTTATGAAGAAAAATGGAGGATACGTGTATTTGGTTTAAACAGTTTTTATTATTATTTTCTGGTATTGATGTAAGGAAACCTCTGCTGTGGTGGCATTCAACATGAGCAGTGTTTTCTTGCATTGGTTTCCTGCGACAGCTTCACTTTGCCATCTTCCCTCTCCACATCCCTGTAGATCAGGGATTTCTGAGCTTTAAGCCGACAAACCAGGCACATAAATATAGAGTCCACATTTTGGCTCTCTATGGGGTCTTTGGCAGATGTTTCAAACAACAGCATGTTGTGAGCATCTGCAAACTTGAGAGCTGTGTTAGAAGGCACCTGAATCTGGCTCACCAAATCACACTTGTTGCCCACCAAAACCCGTGGAACCAAAGGTGAGACATGATGGCTATTGCATTCCTGTATCCATAACTTGAGATTCTGGAAGGAGGTCATTTTGGTGACATCATAGACAAAGATGATTGCATGTACATTGCGGTAATAGTGCTCCACCATACTCCTCCTGAAACGCTCCTGTCCAGCAGTATCCCATACCTGTACCTACAAGAGAATGGTGTTCAACATTTAGGCTATACAAATCAAATGTCATAAATTACAGTGAAGACTATGATTTACTCTTATTTAAAAGTTGATGGTTCTCTTTAATTCAGCTTTGTCATATTTTTGCACAGTAATTCTATTCAGAGGAACTGTTCAAATGTAAATGCACATTAAAAAATGGAAATCTGAAATGGCATTGGGTTGTGGTACAGTGGTGCAAAACAGCAGAATCCATACCACTTTTTTTTGCCCAGGGTTCGAATCCGACCAATGGTAATTTCTCAATCCTACTCCCATCTCTCTCTCTCACTCATATATCCTGTCAATCTCCCCACTGTCCTATTAAAACAGTGCTTCACTTTTTCCACATTTTGTTATGTTACAGCCTTATTCCAAAATGGATTAAATTAATTTTTGTCCTCAAAATTCTACACATAATACCCCATAATTCTACACATAATACCACATAATAGTTTGTTTGAGATTTTTTGCAAATTTATTTAAAATAAAAAATGAAGAAATCACTTGTACATAAGTATTCACAGCCTTTGCGATCAAGCTCAACATTGAGCTCAGGTGCATTCTGTTTCCACTGATCATCCTTGAGATGTTTCTACAGCTTAATTGGAGTCCACCTGTGGTAAATTCAGTTGATTGGACATGATTTGGAAAGGCACACACCTGTCTATATAAGGTCTCACAGTTAACAGTGCATGTCAGACCACAAAACAAGCATGGAGTTGAAGGAATTGTCTGTAGACCTCCGAGACAGGATTGTCTCGAGGCACAGATCTGGGGAAGGGTATAGAACAATTTCTCCTGCTTTTAAGGTCCCAATGAGTACAGTGGCCTCCATCATCCGTAAATGGAATAAGTTTGGAACCACTAGGGATGGGCAAAGCGAGGCTTTATGAAACACTGAAACATTCGAAGCAATTGTTCCGAAGCTTCGAAACAATTCCGACACCTCAGAGCTGTTTAGAGTGAAACAAATCTGTCAAATGCTTCGTATTGGAGATGTAGTCTTCAAAGTTTGTGGCTTGCTGTGTTACCTGTGTTCAGTCTTTGTCAAAAGCTAAGCAGTCATGCCCTTGGTCAATTACTGGATGGGAGACCACATGACGTGACAATAAAGAAATTCTTATTGCTGCCGCTAGTGTTCTCTAAATCACTTTCTTCTTATAAAAACTCTCGATTTTTGCCCATTCTGAGAGTTTAGTTGAAACTGTGTAGTTAGTGATGAAGTAAGAAAACATAAACAGATACGATCTGAAACAATACCTTAAATCAAACGGAGATCGAACCACATTTGAGCAGCCTGGGCTAGGCCTACCATGCAAAAAACGCCATCACTAACCACTACACCATCATGGTTATTGCTTAAGAATAGTCTACACTGTTAATTGAATGCGCGGGCACGCCTGCCGACACCGGTGAAATGCACCGAAGGTTCACTCAGAGCCTGTCTACGTTATTAGACATTCTCTGGTTCACTTGGTCACATGACATGGGGATTTTGAACGATGTTTCGAAGCAGTGGTCACATGACATGGCTGTTTTGAACATGGAGGTATTATATATAACTGGAGAGAGTGACTAAGTCCCGCCCTCCATACAAATGAATGGCAGAAGCTAGGCTAGTAAATCCGGCCAATTCATAGTCAACGCCATATTGAACACTGGGGCTCGGATCCAGCCAGTCGGCTCTGACCATCGCCAAGTTCTAAAGCTGGAAATGGCGCATGAACCAACGTCGATTTTTATTGGATATTCTGTAAAAGAGAGTAGATCCTCCAGTAAGAGGGTGGCGATAATGCACATACTTTGCTTGCCACGCGTAACAAGAAGAAGAAAAAGTTGCTTTCGAGGAACGCGTGTGGAGTCCAGTGGAGTCGCCCTGAAGCGCCAAACTTAATTTCATTGGATAACAGCGGCTCTAAGTAAGAGCGGTCTGCCTGGCGTCCTTCTGCTGCAAATATGCATTCGAACATGGCGTGAAATATCCGTTGTCGAACTATAAATAAACTATTCGGTTTTTAGTGCCATGTGTAGCGCATTTTACAGTCTATGATTAGTTTTTAGTTTTTATTTGCCAGCATGAGCGGACAATTCGTCCCCAACTCATCTAAAATGTGGTGTCTGGAAATACTTTGGGTTGTACACGCCAGATGGTAAAGTAACGTTAAAGAGAATGTAGTCTGCATATCACGATATCAATCTTAGCTCACCTGTCGAGTTAGGCTACCATCCAAATGAGGCAGCGGAGTCAGAGGCACAGTAGGCGGCCAGCATGCGCCAGGCGTCCAACATCGTATGATTGCATACTTTCCCGTAAATCCTACATTATGTCCGGGGTCTGCTATTTACTTTTAGGCTTCGCAAAGCACAGGTATTTATTTGGGGTAGGCTTATTGAGGCAGAACTTTATTTCTTACATTGTCGCGTTTTATTGTGAGACATGCGTTTTGTATGGAGCGGCATACTAGGCTATCAAAAGCAGACGATTTTCGGTTTTGGTATGGGATTTAATTTACTTTTGGACTTTTAATATATAGTTAAATGTTGAGACTGATAGGCACTTAAATCTACGGGGTATTTGATGATCACTGTAAAGTTTAAATGTAGTTGAAAAAGTGTTGGAATTTCCAGCTGTTTATTGTGAGACAAGGCAGTCCCTTTCACTCATTCATTGAGCGTCGCTGTGCTCTAATGGAAACCTTATTGCGTGGCGAAATTAAGCCTAAATTGAGCTATTTTTTTTAAATTATGCATGGTTTACTTTTATTAAATTTGTAGGCTGGAATGCCTCGCGGCAATAATTGTGTTTCAATGTAGTAGCCTACTGATTCAGCCTCTGGCAAGCTCAAAAGGGGGCGGCTATGGGTTGACAGCAACGTGTGACCATGGTTTAACGAGACAAGGGCTTTATGCCGCTGTTGTTTAATTTATTGTATTTAATCATGTTTAGGCTATTTTTGTTCGGGACAAACAACAATGAAACAAGATCAATACACTTTCTTTATG
The DNA here is from genome assembly GCF_017589495.1 of Alosa alosa. NCBI lineage: Eukaryota > Metazoa > Chordata > Actinopteri > Clupeiformes > Clupeidae > Alosa > Alosa alosa. Next base: position 656,765 of record NC_063209.1, read on the forward strand.
TCATATGATGCATAAATAACCATAATATACACGTCTTCTCATAGGCTCCTCAAGAAATCCGCACTGAATAATGTTTGGCTGTAGCCGCCGGATAGGTACCCGCCCACCAACATGTACGCGCATGAGAGCTCGTGCCCAACACGGATTTTCGTGCATGGAGCTGGTTCCAAATGCTCCATGCGGCACCATACTTGAAAATGGCGTATGCTAACATGCCGAAGCTAATCTGCACGCTCTTGACCCCCTGGTTTTGAACGACGTTTCGAAGCAGTGTTTCGAAACACTTCTGCTTCGAAGCCTCGACACTGATTCGAGACATCGGTTTCGAAAGTCACACCCCTAGGAACCACCAGGACAGCTGGCCATCCCTCTAATCTGAGTGATTGGGGGAGGGAGAAGGGCTTTAGTTAGGGAGGTGACCAATAACCCGAAGGCTAGTCAGGATTGAGGGAAAGATGAATGCAGCAATGTATAGACATCCTGAAAGAAAATTTGCTCCAGAGGGCTCTTGACCTCAGACTGGGACAACGGTTCATCTTTCAAAAGGACAACGACCCTAAGCACACAGCCCAGATATCGATTGATTGGCTTCAGGACAACTCTGTGAATGTCCTAGAGTGGCCCAGCCAGAGCCCAAACTTGAATCCCATTGAACATCTCTGGAGGGATCTGAAAATGGCTGTGCACCGATGCTCCCCATCCAACATGATGGAGCTCGAGAGGTTCTGTAAAGAGGAATGGGCGAAACTGGCCAAAGATGGGTGTGCCAAGCTTGTGGCTTCATATTCCAAAAGACTTGAGGCTGCAATTGCTGCCAAAGGTGCCACAACAAAGTATTGAGCAAAGGCTGTGAATACTTGTGTATGTACTTAGTCTAACTAGTTTGTTATTATCACAACAAAGTCAATCGCTAGATACAATTTGTTAAGCAAAGTTATCAGCAGTAGGCCTAATGTTAGAACACAGCTGGGCAGGGGCGCAGGAGGCACGGGGGACGTGGGGGATGTGTCCCACGCAGTGCTGAAGAGACAGCCGTCGTCCCCCTCACTTTTGATAAGGGAAAAAAGCCTTATATACGCTAAATAAATAATAACCTATAGGGTTTGCGCTAACTATGTAAAACTCCCCATTAACAGCATCACATCACTAACCACAGCCATCTACAGTACTGTCAGACTGCACAATATCATATTCACTCTGTTGGATATCTGAAGCCAGTTTGTCTACTAACAACCATCATTAGAGATGCTTTTCGTTTGGAGCGGCATACTGGTAGGCCATCAAAAGCATAACATTTTCGGTTTGGTTTGGGATCTAATTTACTTTTGGACTGTTTGATTATATTGCTAAATGTTGGGACTGATGGGCACTGAACTCTGGGAGATATTTGATGGTTCACTGTTATGTTTCATGCAGTTGAAAAAGTGTCGGGATTTCCACCGCTGTTTATTGCGAGACAAGGTAGCCATTCATTGAATAGGGGTTGTGCTGTAATAGAAACCTTTTTGCGTAGCCAAGTAGCCTAAATTGAGTTATTGTTTAATTATGCATGATTTAGTAGGCTACTTTTTATTAAATTCGTAGGCTGGAATGCCTTGAGTCACGCAACAATTAAATGTAGTAGGCTTCAGCCTCTGGCAATTAGCTTCGAAGGGGCTGCAAGACAATGAGCTTGAGAACGTGTGTTGAAGACCCATGGTAGGAAAACGACTTTATTAATCCAACTAACAATATAATAAAATATTAAGAAGAGGTGTTATTTCATTGACTTAAATCGTATCGATTTGACCGCACTCGAAAATCTGAAGAAGTCACCCTGCTTTGATGTGAGTGTTTTGTCTATTTGCATAGGCGTTCATTGGGCTAGCGGTTTGATAATGCATGCTGAAAAGTCCTGTTTGCTGTTGAACTTGCGCTTTACCTATTCTATGTTGATTGACAAAGCCATACATTATGGCCCATAATGCAGCCTACAATGATTGTGTTGTCTGATGATCTAGCTATCCTCTGCCATTCAGAGCTCCGGAAAGTTCCCAGCTATTTTGAAACACCTGTTAGCAATCTCTGATGTCGGAATATTCAATGGCTACCCGACAATATGCAAACTCCAAAATTGGTTGTCTATTAATTTTCCGCGGTTCAACACATTAGCCTACTAGAACATAGTTTGGCTGGCTTTATTCATTTCTGCCAGTTAGTGCCTTTTCCCCTGTGTATAAGTTACACTACATGCATTATTGTGTTTGACACTGAGGATAGCCTATCTGAGACGGTGGTCTGGTTTAAAGTTACGTTGTGAAATTGAGAATGGCACAGACTAAATCGTTTAGTCTATTTCTTTGTATTGTGAAATTGAATTGAGATATGGACTATTATAATCAATAATATGTTGAAATTAATTAAAAGTAATAATTTTCTATGAAAAATCTATGTCTGTTGTATGCTTGTGTCAAGGTAAAGCCTAGGCCTACCGTGGCGATATACTGTACTGCGCAAAGCGCCACTTAGCTAGGCTATTTCATTGTATCGCCTTGTTAGGCTATCTTGGCGAGTCTCGCCGCTGGCTGGCTGATGCGGGGGGTGTGTCAATTTTTATGAGATAGAGACCCCCTTAAAGACAAAAAGATAATTCGAGCCCTGTGTCCGGCTATAAATAGAATCAATCCCGGGCATAATTTGAGGATTTATGGTAGCCTATCTCCTGCTCAACATGACATTAGCGGTTATGTTTATTGATAACAAACTCAACTAGCCTACTGATTAACTCGTTTTCACTAGCTTAACTATAAAATACAAGTATATAGGCCTACCCAAAGTTTTTGTTCTAAGACATTTATTTCAAACATAATTTCAAGGCACAAATTGGATACTTCAGTTACCTTGGTGCATAAATCCCAGAGAGTAGGCGACCACACCCCAGAGTGATGGGCCTTTCTTACGCGTTCAGTGTGAGGTATAAACAAGCTGAGAATTTAGCGGTGTCACGTCTGGCTGTCACAGACATGGGGAGCTCTTTGAAGCTTGGGATGATGTGGTACAGTTACTACAGTAACAGTATTTTATTTTACTTCTTATGTAATATATATATATATTTTTTTTCAATTTTATAAATGCTTTGTTTAAATGCTGTTGGAACAAATAGTTGATTATAAAGGCAACTTTCTGTTGCAATTTTCTGTGTGTTCTAGACTGGTAACTTGTTAAGCCAACATGTTCTAACATTGCATAAATATTAACTGCAGACACATAGTGGAGAGTTGATTTGGTTTATACCAGACAATTTAGGTACTGTAGGCCTAACTAGGCTATTTGATCATGTAGTCTATGTTTGGATCATAGGCATGATGATTCATTCATGGCTTCATAAAATATCAACATCATGTTGCTTTTAGAGTATTCTACCATTGGCCCAAGTAGTGTAAAATAAATCTAAAAAAATGAGTAGAATTGCACATAGGACATAGCAAGAAGCTGGTCTGAGGGCAGATCTGGCATTGTGCTCATCTCACAGTTTTGACAATTTTAATCAAACAATATTTTGAAAACAATCAATGGTATTATCTTAATATTCTGGTAAGTTTAAAATATGATGGTCGAAAGTGGGCCAGAGTTGGCGATCCGATATCTGGAAATCTGATTTCACTATGGGTTTGTGTTCACAATTTGGTCCCCCTCACTTTCAAAATATCTCCTGCGCCCCTGCAGCTGGGTCTACTCGCGGACACTATTCACGGTCGTTAACATTAAGCAATCAATTCATCAACTGTTGTGCACCGCCAAAAACCTGTGCTCCCTCTGTCACTGTACTCTGCAGCCGGGTCTGGGCACACCGCAATAAACTAGTCCTCTTTTAGACATTCTGAAGCAACCACATGGTTCAGGGAGAAAGGGGTCTAGTGTTCTCCTTCAGAGAACTGAGATTATATTCATAACCTTATGTTTTCTTTCAGTCAAGTTCACTCAACATTTAAGGATAAGTTCGGTGTGATATTGACCTAAAGTGTGTTTAAACATGGGGCAGCTGTGGCCTACTGGTTAGCGCTTCGGACTTGTAACCAGAGGGTTGCCGCTTCGAACCCCGACCAGTAGGCACGGCTGAAGTGCCCTTGAGCAAGGCACCAAACCCCTCACTGCTCCCCAAGCACCGCTGTTGCAGGCAGCTCACTGCACCGGGATTAGTATGTGCTTCACATCACTGTGTGTTCACTGTGTGCTGAGTGTGTTTCACTAATTCACGGATTGGGATAAATTACCAAATTTCCCTCACGGGATCAAAAGAGTATATAGTTATACTTATAAACATGATACCGAGTGTGAACCTTTGTCTCATAGCCCATCTCATCCATTTTTAATCTGTTCCCTGTTCATTTTTAAATATTATTATGTTGTTTTGTATTTATGTGTCGCTTTGGACAAAGGCATCTGCTAAATCCATAACCATAAACATCTCGGCTTGTCCCCTGCATTCCGAAATCCGGCGCTAGCTAGCTGATGCTACCAACAGGCATTCAATGTGAGTGCCTTGGGCATCGGGCTAGCCATGCAAATAAATCACTATTTTATTATTATATATATTTCATTATTTCAAAGTAGCTCCACACTTCATTGGTAGACTTGATATAATTCATATTTTCAAAGTTCTCAATGTCTCGTTTTAAATGTCAGGGCCCTCGGAAGTCTACCAATGAAGTGTGGAGCTACTTTGGACCTCGTAAATGGTGTAAAATAGTGATTTATTTGCATGGCTAGCCCGAGAGTGCAGGGGACAAGCCATGAGACAAATGTTTACACTCTGTATCATGTTTCAACACACTTTAGGTCAATATCACACCGAACTTATCCTTTAACCAACGGAAATATGTATAACACAGCACTCATTGCTACAATGGCCACATATTCACAGCAGCACAACACATCAGCTGCACATGTGTTGTGCCAAAACCGAAAATACAGCCCTGAGATCTAACTATTGTGATGCATCCAACTCCAGCGGTAGGTGGTCATTGTGAATTGAAAACCACGGCTCACAATAGCAGGTCACCTTCAATGCAAACAGGTCAACCTGTGCAGCACCAAAACGTTTCCCATACAACCCCAAATCAGAAAACGTTGCGGCGGTGTGTACAATGCAAATAAAAACAGAATATACAAGTCTCATAAACAGGACATGGACAACATATCAAATGTTGAAAATTTAAATTTGAACTATTTCATGGTAAATATATGTTCATTTAAGCAATGAGCCCCGAGAGGCCGTAGGTTACACTGATTTTAGTATAACCTAGGCACAACGCGCTAGCGGAATGCCTAAAACTCCCCTTGTTCTAAAATCAGTGTAACCTAGACTCGAGACTATTCATAGATAATCATTCTTCCGCCAATAAATATATTTCCTCTATCTGAATGGTTGCCAAGCAACGTCGAGACATAGCTATTTTAACTTTTGTATTAAGTTATGGTAGCGCAGTAATATAGAACGAAATGCGGTCAAGGTGTATATTTGTGCTGGATTTTACCAGAACTATCCGTTATAGAATATGAATTGCATGCTAACAACATGTTTCAAAAAAGTTGGGACAGGGAATGTTTACCACTGTAGTGCTTCACCCCTTTATTTAACAACATTCTGTAAATGTTTAGGAACTGAGGAGACCAGTTGACCATGAGATACCCTGAAATGTTCTCTCATGAGAACGCATTTCTGCCTGATATATTGCAGTTGCTCAACAGTATGGGGTATTCTTAATCATGTTTTTCATACCATGGTGCACCTAATTTTACAGGTCTGGACTGCAGACAGACCATTTTAGCACCTGGAATCTTCCTCTGTGGAGAAATACTGTTTAAATATGTGCAGAATTCATTTTGGCATTGATTTCCTGAAATATTCAAGGTTTTCTCTGGAAAAGACATTGCCTAGATGACAGTATATGTTGCTTAAAACCTGTATACATCGTTCAGAATTGATTGTGTCTTTCCAGATGTGCAAGATGCCCATGCTGTAGGCCAGGGGTGGGCAAACTTTTTGGCTCAAGGGCCACATTGGGTTTTGAAAATTGGCCGGCGGGCCGCACAACACAACCCCCCCACCCACCACGACACACACATAAAAAATAGCCTATAATTTAGTATGAAAAATATTTATTTTAAAATATTAATTTCTTAAAAATACTGCTAATTTTATGCTGTTTAACACATGTGTAAACTGTGCACTGTCGCTTTAAGACAGTCGCTTTAATTCACGTTTATTTCTCAATGATCTTCTGCCTGCTCCGCTGTGGCTAGTGCTGTACCTACGGCTGGGCCCTCTCACAGTTTTTAAATGGTCAGTAGTGGGAACTACTGTTGCCTTCATGATTTCCTTTTAAAAGTTTCTTATAAGAAGGAGATATCAATTATAAACAATGACAAGCCAGCTGGAACCAGCGGCTCTCTCTCCCTCTCGTGAGTGCAGACGCGTTCCCAATTAAATGGATCGCATAATGTTCACGTTAGATCTGCTGCAAAGGAGATAACTAAGAGTTAACTTAGTTTAACGTGATGTTATCTCTATTTAACATGATGTTTTTACATTGACATTGTAAACGTTCTCTAAGGAGAGTGAAAAGCAGTTTGCAGTAAAGCTAACCAACGTCGTCTCTATCGCAGGAAAAAAATAGCGAGCAGCCTGATAACCAAATGAAAGTGCTTGGCGGGCCGGAATGCGCCAGTTTGCCCACCCCTGCGTAGGCACTGATGCTCCTCCACATCGTCATATATGTTGAGTTTCAAACTGAGCACTAAAACAAGTTGGATAGGTTAGATACTTAGATACTGTAGGCCCTCTCCTCTTTAGTCCAGATGAGTCCATGATTTCCAAAAATAATTGCACCTTTTGATTGGTCTAACCACAGGACCTTTTTCCACGTTACCTCAGTCCATTTTAAACAAGCTTAGGCCCAGATAAGACAGTGGTATTTTATGTATTATGTCTAAATACAAATTTGGCTGTTGCATGGTAAAGTTTACACTAGCATTTCCGAATTGAGTATAAAACTGTCCACATTATGTAATGTATTAAAGGTAAAGAATGTATTGATCAGGGGTTATAGTCTCTAGACTGTTCCCACCATGTAATTTTTTATCAGAGAGACTGTAATGCCTGACTTTAGAATATAGAACCAATTCATGACTAGTAAGTAGGGGAGACCGGGGCTGGTTGGAACACTTTTCACTCTCGGTTATATTTATCCGTCTTACAATGCGTTTAAATGGTCAAATTGTGATTAACTGAAAGCTTGGGATCTCAGCTACAAAATGTATACATTCAATGTCAACAAATGATCCCTTGTTTTGAGTTATTTATGATTAAAGTGGTGTTGTGCATGTGTGCCAACCTGCCCCATGCACGGGGTTGGTTGGCACATGTAGTCGGGGTTGGTTGGAACACCTATGTTATAGTCCTTTGCAGTACTCCTTTTGGTTTTGTTTAAAGTGCTCATCTATATCACTGCCTGTAGGGCTTTGCTGATGTCTTTCCTGTGTGTTTTTCTTCAGTAGGGCCCACCGTCAAGATAAATTTGCTCCCTACCGATTTTTTTTAACTTCAAATGTTTAAATTTGTCTGAAAATGTCTGAAATGCTTCCAAATGTAAAACTATGTTCAGTAATTACAATAACAATGTTAAAATAAAGATTGATGATGTTTTTATGCATAAAATACAAAGTTTATAGATTTGTCACAAAATAGCCATAGGGAATGTATGTGCCAACAAACCCCAAAATCAGTGTGCCAACCTGCCCCGCCCACATTAGGTCAAACTTTTTTGCACAAATGCTGTTAGCCTGCTAATATCAGTCACCTCAGGTTTTCAAACTTCATTTTAAATTATAGATGAGTCCCCTAGCAATCAATTATAATCAATCTTTTTTTTATATCCCTAACTATTACCCTTCTAGGATGTATTTAGTGGGAGGTGCATATTCTAAGTTTTGACACTACAAAATTAAAAAGTTGTTCTCACCTAAAGGGTTAATGACCTGGAGACCAGTTACATACGTGAGTTTACTCTACTCAATAAGGCCGTCAATTTAGTGTTGGAATTTTGTTGCAGCTCCCTCTAGTAGCCTGGATATTAACAGTGTTTCAACCTGCCCCTGTTCCAACCAGCCCCGGTCTCCCCTACATACTGCATAGGTATTAATGATGATAATGTGCTTGCTGCTAAGGAACCAGTTTCCACTTTAGAATGGGAGCCAATCTCCCAGTTGTTAAAGGTGCGATTTGTAGGATTGTTACCGAACGTTCTGTTGGCCAAAATCAAAACACTGGTGAACGTTCTCAAGACTACCAGACGCGAGCCTCTTCTGGGTTGCCAGATGTAATGAAGACTTAGCTAACGTTAGTTGACCTGCAGCTGCTTTAACGTTTCTCCAACCATGACCCAGCTACACATTACGGAAACAGTGAAAACAAAAAATACCTCTCTAACCAACGTAACATATGTAGCTGAAGTTAGCGATGCAGATGAAGTTTAGCCTAGGCTACCTGTTGTGGAGAAATATGGCCAGCTCTGCGTCAGACTTGATATTCTTCGTTTGATCAAGACGTCCACCATCTCAGGAAGCTCCTCCGATGTCCACTTAATTTGTTTCTTGTTTTAATTTTGGAAATTTGCCTGCCTCTTGTAGGCGTTCATGACTACAACTGACAGCTGTTGACAGTTGGCCTTTGCTAATTTGGCAACCCAAATAGGAGGACGCGCTGGCCCATTATTAATACGCTATTCTAGAATTAATCGTTCAAAACATAAATGAAAATTCCAAGAGATTCCGCCCCGTAACTGATTTTTTTCATGGGTTTTACGGGGTTTCACGGGTTAGAGTAATGTTGTCAAATAAGCCATTACTTCAATTCATCGTGTTTCCTCGCTCTCTGACAACATATGGTGATCATTTTTGGAATGGTTACAGTTTATTTTCCATTATTTCCTACATACTGGACCTTTAAGTGCTGTTTGACACAGACACCTGGGCAGTGAAATACAGCAATGAGGTTGAGCCATATACTTACTTATTCTACAACTGTTCTCCCACTATTTGGGATTTATTCAGACAGTATACTAGTGGGTTATACATATTCTCTTTTGGTACTTACTACTAATTAGTACGTAGAGATGAAGGCTTACTAGGTCATTATTAAGAATGACCTATCAAGAATATATCAATATTAATTAATTATATCAAGAATAAAGACCTAATTCTTCATGAACAAGAAATTTGTGAATACACACCTAACAAATGATTAATGTTGCCTTAGTCACTAATACAGGCATAAATTAGGTATGTATTAGTGGCTAACATGTGAACCTTAAAATAAAGTGTTACCTTTCAGTCTTTTATTTTTTTTATAAATTTACAAAACATTCCAAACACCTGCTTTTTTGTGGAGTGTTGGAGTATTGTGTGTAGGAATTGTTGATGAGGAAAAAAATGAACTGAATCCATTTTAAGATGAGCCTGAAACTAAACAAAATGTGGAAAACTTGAAAGGGTCTGAAAACTTTCTGGTTGCTCTGTATCTCTTAGTAGTGCAGTGTGACTGTATGGTGTCTGTGGGGGTCAAGGTAAGAGTTAGTGTTAGTACCAGTGGGGGACCCTGGCATTGTTTGTGAGGCCAACTGCAGTCGGGAAGGCTCAAAGAGACTGTGTCCAGGGTGGGAGGGGTCAGCCACAATCCTACCTGCCCGCCCCAGGGCCCTGGAGGCATGCAGGTCGTGGAGGGATGGCAGACAGCAAATCACCCTCTCAGCAGAGCGAATGATACGCTGCAGTCTGTGCTTGTCCTTGATGGACTCAATGATGGAGGTGTAGAAGAGCACCATCATTGGCTTTGGCAGGTTGTATTTCTTCAGCTGTCGCAGGTAGTACATCCTCTGCTGTGCCTTTTTGGTGAGGGCACTGGTGTCCAGCTCCCACTTGAGGTCTGGGTGATGATGATGCCCAGGAAGCGGAGCCACACAGAGTGATGGGGGCGGGTGGGCCTGAGAAAGGCTAGGCAATCAAGGACATGGGTAGATAGATGGAGGAGAAATCCAAAATAATAAATAAAAAGTTCTATGGAGATGTGCAAAAGTTGGAGAAAGTCAGATATGTGTGTGTGTGTGTGTGTTTTGACGTGTGATGAAATAAGAAAATAAATAAAAGGTCTGTAGCATAGGGAGAGGGATGTAAAAGTGCTAAAAGTCATGTAGGTGTGTGTGTGTGTGTGTGTGGGGGTCATGAGTGCATGAGTGCAAATTCAGTATAGTGTGAATTCAGAGTTCGGATGGCCTGGGGATAAAAACTTCTCCTGAGTCTCTTAGTTCTGGCTTTGTGACTACATAGGCGTCTTCTTAATTTCAGTGTTAGGAATAATCCATTGTTAGGATGAGAAGAGTCCTTCAGAATCTTTTGGGCTCTTAGGAGTACTCTTCTGGAATAGATATCTTGTAGAGCAGGGAGTTGAGTTCTTATAGTTCTTATAGTACGTTCCGCTGAGCGCACTACTCTCTGCAGAGTACTACAATCTCTAACTGTGGACCAGTTAGAACACTCTCAACCGCTGAAGTGTAGAAGGCCTTCATGATGGATATAGAAACTTTGAATTTCCTTAGCTGACGAAGGAAGTAGAGTCGTTGTCTGGACTTCTTCAGAACATATTGAGTGTTAACAGTCCATGTTAAGTCTTCAGTAATGTGGACACCAAGGTATTTAAAACTTGTGACTCTCTCTACAGGTTGCCCGCTGATCATTAGTGGGGTGTAACTGTAGTTCTGCTGCTTCCTTCTGTAATCCACTACCATTTCCTTGGTTTTATTGATATTCAGTGTCAAGCTGTTAGATTGACACCACTGTGCCACCTCATCAACCTGATCCAAGTAGAGCTGTTCATTGTTGTTACTAATCAGGCCCAAGATCACTGTGTCATCTGCAAACTTGATGATGGAGGTATGACTACTGTTGGCTTTGCAGTCATGTGTGTAGATGTTGTACAGCAGTGGACTCAAAACACAGCCTTGGGGAGCACCAGTGCTGATGGTTAATGAGTCAGATGTCAGACCCCCACTCTAACCACTTGTGAACGGTTGGTGAGGAAGTCAAATATTCAGTGACACAGGGTGGTGTTCAGTCCTAAGGCCTTCATCTTTGTGACCAAGGTGAGAGGTACTATCGTGTTGAATGCTGAACTAAAGTCAATGAACAGCATCCTCACATAATTCCCATTCCCCTCCTCCAGGTGAGTTAAGGTGGTGTGCATGAGGTTTGAGATGGCATCCTCTGTAGACCTGTTGGCTCTGTAAGCAAATTGGAGGGGGTCGAAGGAGGCAGGGAGGGATAAGCAAATAATGTTTTTCACAAGCTTCTCAAAACACTTCATCACTGTAGACGTCAGGGCTACTGGGCGGTAGTCATTCAGACATGATGGACTTTTGTTTTTTGGTACTGGAACAATAACAGACTGCTTGAGGCAAGTAGGAACTGTCTCTTGAGCCAATGATGTGTTAAAGATATAAGTGAACACAGGGGCTAACTGAGCAGCGCAGGATTTCAAAACCCTGTTAGAAATTCCATCCGGTCCAGCAGCTTTTCTACAATTAACCCTCCTAAAGGCATTGCTCACATCGACCTCAGAGACACAGAAAGGTGCATCCTCATTTGCTTCACATGCTGCAGCTAGTGCAAGATAGTCCGTGTTTTTCATGTCAAAGCGAGCATAAAAAGCATTAAGTTAATCAGGGAGGGCTTTACTCACATTCATCATATGAGGGGACTTTCTTTCAAAGCCAGTGATGGTTCGGAGTCCTTTCCACACTTGTGCTGGATCACCCTCCAAGAAATCAGCTTCAACTTTGTCTCTATAGCGCCGCTTGGCATCTTTAATAGCTCTATGTAAACTATAAGATGCTGCTTTGTAATCCGTCATATCCCCTGAAATGAGCCCAGCATTATAAGTCATGGTGCGTGTCTTTAATGTCGTTCTCACTTCTCTATCCACCCATGGCTTCTGGTTAAGGAAGCTTCGGATCTTTACAGTTGGGATGATGGAATCAGTTAGCATATTGATGTAAATCAATGATACTTCCGTAAACTCATTTATGTCAGCAGAGTTAAGCCTTGAACATCTCCCAGTCAACGTTGCTAAAGCGTCCTGTAGCCTGGCTTCCGATTGGTCAGTCCAGCTTTGACCTCCTTAGTCACTGGGGGTCCGTCTGACTTCTCTGTTTGTACATAGGCAGTAGGAAAACAGCGGCATGATCTGATTTTCCGAAAGCTGGTAGAGACTTAGCTTTGTAACTGTTCTTGAACTGTGTGTAGCAGTGATCCAGTGTGTTGTCACCACGTGTAGGGAAGTGAATGTGTTGAATAAATTCAGGCATGGTCCGGTTCTGATGTACTTGATTGAAATCACCGGCCACAATAAGCGCAGCTTCAGGGTGCATGTGTTGTTGTCTATCTATTGACTGACAAAAGGTTACCATTGCAAACATAGCCTGATAAAAGCAACACTTACCCCAATAATGTTCAAACTGAACTTACTGAATAAAAAACGTAAGGGCATTTATCCTGCAGAGGAGTTGCTTACACCTCGTGACAGTGTGTCTTCAGCTGTGCTCCATATGTGCCTCTCACTTCTCGCCTAATCTGGAGTCTGCATCAAGCACAGACGTGTCCAGGAAATGGGCTACAAGTGGCATATTCCTAGTGTCAAGCCAGTCCTGAATCAGAGACCAGGGGCCTATTGCACAAAAGCAGAATTAAGACATCCGGGATAAGTTACTGAGCTGCGCTCAATGAATCCAAAACAAGAGCGTACAGGCTTAATTGGTTGCACAAAGACCAAGCCAGGATGAGCAGGCACGGATTCATCAAGCCAGGTGAAACCTATCCTGGATAAGTGTTCGCTCACGGCTCCCTCAAATAGACCCCGCCACCGATCACAGATTCACTGATTCACCATGGCAACTAGCGGCTTCATTGCTTCTTCTACGGTGTGAAGTGGGTAGCGATAGCCTTTTCACAACAGCAACAAACAGCAACACCTCTGTTTAGGAGAATATTGCAGCTAGTGCCGCGACCACCACGCGCAAAATGGTTAGGCACTCCCGTGACGTCATATTGTCGCATGACAGGTCAGGAATGGGGAGTATGTAAGAGTTAATTAATGATCACAAACGTTTAAATAATGACAGTGGGTCTAGGTATATGTGATAACAATGTGTAGTGGGCAGTGGAATAACTATTGGTTTCTGTTTGTGGTGACTGCTGACTGAGATAAGGGATGAGATTAAATAGATCCTGGAATTTAGCCTGGTCTGGAGCAGGCTAGCTCCACAGAATAAATCGCCATGGTAACTTATACCATAACATATCCTGCTGCCCCCTATCCCGCTTTTGTGCAACTGGATCACAGATAAATTGAGCCAGGATAACCAAGATATCCCAGCTTAATCCCTTATCCTAGTTTTGTGCAATAGGCCCCAGGTTAGAGCGTCTTACCTGGGGCTAAGAAGAGACAAAACTGGACCGTTGCTCAGTGGTCCAAACTCCTCTTCTCACATAAAAACAGAATTTGTATTTCATTTGGATACCAAGGTCCAATCAAGGTCCCAAGAGTCTGGAGGAAGAGTGGAGAGGCAAATAATCAAGTTGCTTTAAGTCCAGTTTGATGTGTCCACAGCCAGTGATGATTTGGGGTGCCATGGCATTTGCTGGTGTTGGTCCACTGTGTTTTATCAAGTCCAGAGTTAATGCAGCCTTCTTTTTATTTTTTTTTAAACATTTATTTATTATGGATTTTGTTCATTTTACAAATAAACAGAACAATACAAAACGGCACAATAGCACACAATAAGGCACATTATAAAGAAGAAACAGAAACAGAAGAACAGAAGAAACAGAAGCATTCAGATGACTCTTTAGACTTACTAACAAACAGCTTATACAATAATGAAATCTGGCCCCTGGCATGTAAAAAAGCCAAAATGTAGTCTTCTAGGGAAGATGGGGAGGAGGTTTCATACTATTGCTCAGTTTGGAGAGGATGAAGCTCCTCAGTTGCAAATATTTAAAAAAGTGCTTCGCAGGAATCCCATATTTTGACTTAAAGCCTGTGTTGCAGGTTAACCACCACTGTTGATTAATGGGTACATAAATCACTCAATATATCTATATCATTTTTAAAAATGTCTCCAAATGGTGTTAAATGCCAGTTTTTGTTGTTTTTAGCATTAGCGGGGTTTTTTTTACGCAATTCGATGATGACGTCACATTGGGGACTACATGACCTGCGCTTCATTAATTTCAATGCATTTCAATGGACATCGCGGTTACACTTTCAACATAAAGTTTGTATATTTACACTTCGAATTTCGTCACAGCATTTATATCACAGCTACCCTATGATCTACCAATGGTAATAACGGTGCCTGATATCAATTTAGTAATTTTTCTGAATTTCGGGAGGTCTCGTTTTGGAGGGTAGGCTATGTTTTACATTCATTCCTATGGGAAATGGTCGCGGTTACACTTTCAACATAAAGTTTGTATATTTACACTTCGAATTTCGTTACAGCATTTATATGACAACGACCCTATGGTCTAACAAATATAACAATGTCTTCCGATTTTAGTTTTATTTACATAATGCACCTATTCAGTTCAATGCATTATGCCTAGGCCTATAACGTTACGACACTTTTTTTGTTACTGTCAGTGAACAGCACCGAGTGAAAGTCAACATTTTCTTTATATCTAGTGATAGTGATCATGTCGTTAGTTCAGATAAGTAGGCTACCGGGCAAACTTAGTCAGAAGATCAGAATATCATGATAGCTAGCTATGGGCTAACTTTTTAGTCCCACCTGTGAGCCACCCCAGTTGTTGCAAACTTAGCCGCCGCCGATTAGGCTGGTCGTGTCTTCAGCATGAATATTTTCAATAACTACTGCTCGTGATTGATTGCCATTGACATCGTCAGGGTACGGCTTACCAAAGATAATATGAGCAAGTCGCAGTTTTGCAGGTGCTTGTGTGGGCTGTGCCGTCCCGATGGAAACTGTGGTGGAGAGCTGCAGTAACTAGGGAAGCGAGTGCATTTTGGCCGCTGGTCGAGGAGCTCCCCCCGTGACCAGCATATGACATGATCTATCTAGCTATCTATCTACCTGTCTATATACATATCTAGGCTATCTATATAGCCTATCTATTTATCTATAATCTGCGCTATCTACTGCTGAACAATCCCTTACTCGTCTCTCTTTACTCCTCTCTCGTTACTCTCAAGGGTCTCAAGGTGGGCTTTGGTCTGTAGCCTCCCCAAGGTGACGTAATGCAATGCATTGTGGGGGAAAGGAGAATCACTTCAAACGCGGTGAAATAGTACCTGCTTTTTCGTATTATATTCCGTTTTGTGATACCCAACAACAAATCACAATCAAATACAATGGATAACAGTTTAAATGTTTATTACCAACAAGCAAATTGTGCAAATTCATTGGAAAATGAACCCTGCAACACTGCCTTTAAGCTCTTCAAATGACATAAGAACCAAGTTATCATTGTAGAGGTCAGGGTAACACTCCAAAATAAGGTGCCATAATAAATAGCAAACTAGTAATTACCTAACCCTTTGTTAATATTTGTTAATTGTTACTAAAATATCTATTTGGCACAAGTTATTAGTTTTTTAATCATTAATTAAATATTAGTTGTTTGCATAAAATCTGTATGTTAATGTTTTAACAAATCTATTAACTAATATTGTATTAATATATGTTAATAGTTAACTAAATATATTTTTGGCACTAATAAACAGTTATTTCTTACATCATTTAAATGTTAAATGTTTATTTACAAACTATATGCTAATATAAAAGTTAATGACATATTATTATTTATCTAGCCTTTCTGATTAGCTTTGTGGATAATTTATGGTTTATGGCTTTATGGTCTTGTGGGGTGTATAAGGCACCCTACTGCCAGTGGTTGGTTGTGTGAGAGTTTGCACTCCTCTTCTTCCACTTCATCCTTATTGGATACCTCTGTGGTTGGCTGTCCTGTAATTGGTGACTCTGTCTAGTGTTTGAAAGTAGTGTACTCTTTACCTTTGGAAGTACTATTTGGTTGCTGCTTGAATTTGGTGAAATTCAGGGGAGGGGGGTGTAACAGAGTTAGAAATGTAGTTTAGTATTTGTATGTGATTTTCGCCGTAATTAAGCAGCTTTATTGAGATTGGTGTTTTGGAGCCCCCTTTGGAGAAACGCTATACTGCAGCTCTGTTGCGTTTTGTCCTTGTATTGTTGCCATAGCCGATCAGAAGCGGTATGCTTTGCATTGCGTAGGTTGACTGTATAAAGCTCTCCCCACTTTGTTTTAATTTTGTAACTGTAAAATGTTGTTTAAGTTGAAAACTTTGGTATACCACCTGTATTATGTTACTTTACATGTATTGTTAAGATTTGGGTGCAATTCTAGCAACTTAGAGAACGTTTATTAATGTTTTCATTATGACCACGGTTTCATACACACTGAGTCTAACGTGACTAGCTGTAAACTCCGCTAGCAACTTTCCATGCATTCAGTGTAGTTTAGCTTAGTGTGCATGGAAAGTGCAATTCAGTTTAGCAGGAAATTAATGTACATTTAGTTTAGCATTATGTTTATGCATTACCTCCGTATGGTCTATGTCTGTGAGTGTTTAGTGAGTCTCAGAATATTAATAAACTGTTGTTCTGTGCACCTGAACATTCCATGTTGCATGTCTCCCTTGCTAGTAGGGCTGACAGTGATAATATAGGAATGATGCATGTAATATAGCCCATTCAACTACTTGTTTTGTTTTTACTTTTCCTAAAGGAATAAATGTGATAAGCCAGTTTTGGTCTCAGTCCCCTTACCGTCTGACTAGTTATATATTACTAATATATTAATAAAGCTTAACCAACTTTATTATAAGGGTCCCCCATACTGATAGTTATATATTACTAATATATTAATTGAGCTTAACCAACTTTATTATAAGGGGCTCCACACTTATAGCTATATACTACTAATATATTAATTAAGCTTAACCAACTTTATGGGTCCCCCATACTGATAGTTATATATTACTAATATATTAATTAAGCTTAACCAACTTTATTATAAAGGGCCCCACGCTTATAGCTATATACTACTAATATATTAATTAAGCTTAACCAACTTTATTGCAAGTGGTTCCGGCGCCGACAACAGTGGCAGCATGTCAAGGTAGCTCCGTGTTTTTTTCTTGAATTTCCCCTTGGGGATCAATAAAGTATCTATCTATCTATTGTAAGGGTCCTATGGAGAGTGGTTCATATTGGGATAGGCAGAAGCACAGTTTAATAACAATTAGTTAAATAATAATAAGTCATTAACTTTTCTATTAACATATAGTTTGCAAATAAACATTTAACATTTAAATGATGCAAGAAATAACTGTTAATTAGTGCCAAAAAGACATTTAGTTAACTATTAACACATATTAATACAATATTAGTTAATAGATTTGCTAAAACATTAACATCCAGATTTTATGCAAACAACTAATATTTAATTAATGATTAAAAAACTATTAACTTGTGCCAAATAGATATGTTAGTAACAATTAACAAAGAGTTAGGTAATTACTAGTTTGCTATTTATTATGGCCCCTTATTATGGAGTGTTACCGAGGTCAGCTATTTTGGCTATACCAAAAGTCATCACTACCAAAAATTGGAGAGAATTGGTATAGTTTATTAGTTTCTCCCAGATATGCAAGAGCGTTGTGCCAAACCTTTAGAGAATTTTTGAGAAAGGGGTTATTAGTATGTTTAATTAGTTTTTGTTTTTTTGCAGAGTATATATAAAGGTTTAAAGGAATGTTAACTAAATGAGATTCTATTAAAACCCAGGCAGGAGGAAGATTCCTCTCAAAATAAAACATTGCTGCTCTAATTTGAGCTGCCCAGTAATACCATTCTAGATTAGGAAGTTGTAGACCACCTCTATCATATGGTAAGTATAATAGGGAAAGTCTGAGCCTGGGGCGCTTGTTATTCCAAATAAAGTCTGTGAAGAGTTTTTTAAGTAAATTAAAGAGTGAAGGAGGGGGAGCAAGAGGAATAGACTGAAACAAGTACAAATATTTAGGCAGGATAGATATTTTCAAGACATTTATTCGCCCAATCATAGAGATCGGTAAATTTGTCCATCTATTTATAAGGTGAGTAACCTTATCTGTTAAGGAGTTGTAGTTATTAGGCACAATTATGTCAATGATAGGGGCTATCTTCACACCTAGGTAAGAGAAACCTTTTAGGGAAATCGTAAATGGAGTGTGGATTGGAGGGTGTAGTCTCTCCCTTTCATTCAAAAACATTATTTCCGATTTGGAGTAATTGATTTTGTAACCTGCAAAGCTACTAAAGTGATTTGTTAAGTCAAGTAAAGAAGGTAAAGTCTGTTTTAAATTGGAGCAAAACAAAATTACATTGCCCGCATACAAGGCTATACGATGTTCCATATCTCCTATAGTTATGCCTTTGAAATTAACACTCTTCCTAATTGACATGGCAAGTGGCTCAATTGCCAAGGTAAATAGCAATGGAGACAGGGGGCAAACCAGCCTTGTACCCCTATACAACTGGAAGGGAGCTAAAGACAGACCATTTGTTAAAACTTTTGCCTGAGGGTTAGAATACAGAAGCTTGATCTCAAAAACAATATTAAGAACACGTTGTATATTATGAAAGCCCTGTCGCCCAACCACAAAGCCGTTCTGGTCAGGGTTCACCATTTGTGGCAGAAGTATATCTAACCGTCTAGCCAATACCTTACACAAAACTTTAAGATCGTTATAGAGGAGTGAGATTTGTCTATTTGATCCACATAAAGTAGATACTTTCCCTGGATTTAATAACAGTGTAATTATTGCCATATTTAGAGAGGAGGGGAGAGACTCACTCTCCAGAGACTCTTCATACATTTCAAGCAAAGGTGGTATTAGTGCATCCTGAAATGTTTTATAAATTTCGATGGGGATCCCATCTGGGCCTGGTGACTTCCCCCCTTTCATTGTACCAATGGCTGCAGACAACTCCTCAATGGTTATGTCCAGGTCTAAGCCAGCCAACAAATTCTCTTCAAGAGGATTAATGTTTAACATATCCCAAAAATCCTTTTGTTTTTGTAAAATTGAGTTTGAATGATCTGTGCTGTATAAGTTCGGGTAAAAACCTAAAAAGGCATTAATTTCCTTTGGGTCACTAGACTCCACACCATCATCCAACTGAATTGTATTTATTGTTCTTTCAGTTTCAGATTGTCTAATACGCCAAGCTAGAAGCTTACTAGCCTTTTCCCCTTGTTCATAATAGAACTGTTTCAGTTTCAGCAGGCTTTTAGTTGCCTTATTCACAGACAGAACATTATATTTAGCTCTGAGTTCGTTAAGTTCCTTAAATGATTGTTGAGAGGGAGTTTTAAAATGGTCTGTTTCAATATCCTTTATCTTTTTTTCCAATTGCTCCATCTCCAACCTCCAGGATCTGTGCTGATAACTTGTGTAACTTATCATCTGTCCTCTCAGGAAGGCTTTAAATGCTTCCCACCGTATAGAAGAGGAAGTTTGGGTTGTATTAATTTCAAAGTAAAAATCAATGTGTGCCCCAACAAACTTCATAAATTCTGGGTCCTTAAGCCAAAATGACTGAAGACGCCACCCTGTGGGGTTATTCAGAGGCTGTGGCATGTTCAAACTTAATGAAACTGAAGCATGGTCTGAAATGATGATGCTATCATACCAGCTACTGGGGATTATGGATGTTAGAGAAGCAGAGACCAAAAAGTAGTCAATTCTGGAGAATGTCTGACAGGTGGCAGAATAACATGAGAAGGTTGAATTTTCCTCCATATATCAATTAAGTTAAGCTCTCCAATAAACTGCAACAATTCCTTCCTTGACTGAGAATGGGAGGCATCTATCCCTGTAGATCTATCAATATCAGGCTGGAGGGTGCAGTTAAAATCTCCACCTATGATGAAGTTTCCAGGCAAATCAGCCAATGACAGAAATAGGTTTCTGAAAAATGAGGGGTTGTCGTCATTGGGTCCATAAAAATTGACAAGATTTTAACCTGACTGAAAGAATTTCACATTGGATAACAAGGTATCTCCCAAATCTATCTTCCTCAACATTGATGAGACGAAATGGTAGTGAGTTATGTATTAGAGTAATCACCCTTACGTGCGTGGGAACTAAAAGAGGCTGAAAATACCCGGCCAGGCCATCTCCTCCTCACCTTCACTACATCTTCAGGAGTAAGATGCGTCTCCTGCAGAAAGACTATTTTAGCTTTCAACTGTTTAATCCAACTCATTACTTGCTTGAGCTTGACAAGTTTGTTTAAACCTCTGACATTCCAAGAGGTGAGCTGAAGTTCAGATAACATACTATGATACTATAATGTAAATGTGTGTTGGAGCTGAGTATTGAGTATTGTACAAAAAGAAAACTTAATAAAGCGCAAAAATAAACAAATATGTGCCTTAAAACATAAAAATCAACATAACAAGGTGTATTTCCCCAAATGAAATACACACACCCCTCCCCTGATCCACACTTCCAATAGGCTACTAAACAGAGCCTGACTAAGGAGCTAAGCTGGTTCACCATGTCCACATGAAGAGGAACAGCATGCATAGCAAACACGACAGAGCCCCACACAGAATATTAAACTTGAACATAACACTTGAGTATGTTGCAATCAGACAGCTACTTTGCCATAAAGAGTTGACACAACATTTAACAGTCCACAAATGGTTAACTGTAGCATACAGGCGTCCGCATTCTCTAATCAGTCCAGAGAAATATTACCTGTATTGCGTCCGCCTTTACCACGCTATTCAGAGTCCACTGTTGTCCCACTTGCTTGAGATTTCAATTTTCGCACAAAAGCCTCCGCTTCCAATGCTGTGTCGAAAGTGTGCCGTCTTCCTTTGATAGTCACCAGAAGAGTAGCAGGATGGATTATTCCATAACGCAATTCGCGCATAGAGAGGGAGGAAAGTTCTTTCTTCGCCGTATCAAAGACTTTTCTCCGTTTAAGCAGGTCAGCAGTAACGTCGGGAAAAAACTTAACCTTCTTGTCGTCGACCAGTATTTTCTCCTTGGCCCTGGCAGCTTTCATAACCCGGACTTTGTCTGCGTAATTCAGTAACTTCATCACCACCACTCTAGGTCGCACAGTGGCTTGCGAGTTCACCTCGTTGTTCGTTGTGCCGACCCTATGCGCCCTTTCTATAACCACTGGCCCAGGAAAGTTTTGTTCACCAAGCATTTCAGGAATCCATTTTTCAAAATAAGCACACATATCACCTCCTTCTGTTGACTCAGGCAGACCCACCAACCGAAGAGTCGAGCGGCGTGCACGGTTTTCTAAGTCATCCACCTTTAGTACTAGCTCCTCCATAGCCGTTTTCATGCTAGCAGTCTGTATTTTCTGAGATGCTAAATCGTCTTCATTGGTGCCAATTCTATCTTCTGCTTCGGTCATTCGGCCTGCCTTGAGTTCTCCCTGCACTCCCTGGATAGCGCTCATTAATCCATCAAACCTTGATGTGAAATCCTCCTTCATTGAGTAAATAGCATCAAGAATTTGATCAGAACTAGCAGCATCGTCATCTGACTTTGCTAGCAGCAAGGAGGTATCCGTAGATTTAGTGGTTTTTGGAACTTTGGCCTTTGGTTTCGACGTCATATTAGTAGTTTCTGTATTTTAAGGGACAAATAGTAACTGTTGCTTAATTTAAAGAAGCTGACTGATAGCTGTTACATTAAATCCATATGGGAGCTCTCTGCCACACGTGTGCCTAGCAGTGCGCCTTCTACTGGGGGATTTTAGTGCACTTCATGCCATCTGCTGGCAAGCTGTATGGAGATCCTGATTGCCTTTTCCAGCAGGACAATGCCAAAACTGCTAGTAACTGGTTTGCTTAGCATGGTATTACTGTGCTTAATTGGCCAGACAACTTGTCTGACTTTACGCCTTCGGTGCTCAGGCCCTAATAATGATAATATGCTATTTTAAGAGTGTATTATCAACAGTGATATGGGCGGGTGCACAACTACACCCTGCTTCTCTCGTCCACAGGAACGGGCACCAGTGCACATCCATGCAAAACATTACAAAAACACGTTTACAATGGAAATAATTATAATTATAAAGATATTACGAAATACGTCTCACAATGAGTAGTTATTCACCATCATTTGCAAATTGGTAAAGATGATAATAATAATAATAATAATAATAATAATAA
Source organism: Alosa alosa (assembly GCF_017589495.1). Classification (NCBI taxonomy): domain Eukaryota; kingdom Metazoa; phylum Chordata; class Actinopteri; order Clupeiformes; family Clupeidae; genus Alosa; species Alosa alosa. Next base: position 679,109 of record NC_063209.1, read on the forward strand.
TAACTAGAAATGCAATTCCAAGGAATTACCAGTGCATGAAAATGCTAAAGTTGTGATGTAAAACGGTGATACTAGGATAGACATGGTGGTTGCATAGCTTAATAAAAGTTGATAGTTTAAAAGTAGACTGTTTAAAAGCTGAATGTAGATAGTTTAAAAGTTGTTGATAGACAGTAGATAGTTTAAAAGTTGTTGATAGACAGTAGATAGTTTAAAAGTTGTTGATACAGCTAGTTTAATAGATAGTTTAATGATAGTTTAAAAGTAGACCGTTTAAAAGTTGAAGGTAAATAGTTTAAAAGTTGTTGACAGACTGGAAGTTGAATGAATGTTGATATTCAAATAGTTTAATGGCTGTGTATAGGTAGATATTTGACGATAACTGAAAGTTGGAATGGCTCTAATGTTTGCTAGCAGTTATTTAACTATGCTAACCATGCTACTTAGCTAATGTTTTATAGTAGTGCTAGCAATGCTAACATGCTAACCATGCTACTTAGCTAACTTAACTAACATTTTCTAGAAGTTTTGCTAAACATGCTAACTATGCTAGCAATGTTAACATGCTAACTATGTTAACCATGTGACTTAGTTAACCAAGCTTATCATTTTTAGTAGTTATGCTAACTAGCATGCTAACTATGTTAACCATGTTACTTAGCTAACTTAGCTAATCATTTTTAGTAGTTATGCTAACTATGCTAACCATGTTACTTAGCTAACCTAGCTAATCATTTTTAGCAGTTTTGCTAAAAATGCTAACTAACATTATCTTAACTATGCTAACCATGTTACTTAGCTAACTTAGCTAATCATTTTTTAGCCGTTTGCTAAAAATCTTAACAATCTTAACATCTTAACTTTCTTAACCATGCTAACTAGCTACAGTGGGTAGGAGTCATAGTTGATGAAAAGTGTTGACAGTTGATGACAAGTTAAAAGTTGTTGATAGACAGCTAGTGAATGTATATAGTTTAAAAGTTGAATGTAGATAGTTTAAAAGTTGTTGATAGACAGCTAGTTTAATAGATAGATAGTTTAATGATAGTTTAAAAGTAGACCGTTTAAAAGTTGAATGTAAAAAGTTCAGTAGTTTAATGGGTTACATTGTTTAACAGTGGATTATTGTAGTGAGGACTTTTATTTTGAAACAGTTTTGGGCAGAGGAAACAGTTGAATAGGATGTGTAGTCTTAATTGACCCAGATTGTATGCTTAAAGCCTGAGGCTGCAGGTGACCTGAACACCTGCCATAGGATTCTAATTGCTTAACGGCCATATTATGATGTCACAATCGGCAATGTTAAGTCTATGGGGATTTTTTTAAAGTTTTTCTTTAATAGTTTAAAAAGTATAAAAGTTTAAAAGTTGAATAGGGCTTTGTATTCAGTGCTCGGGCCCTAATAATAATAATAGGGAACAATATAGTAATACAGAAGTACATAGTAATACAGAAACAATAGGGCTTTCACACCATACGGTACTTGGGCCCTAAAAGTGAATATAAGTGAATATAAATAATAAAAACGGCCAACATTTAAATAGCCTTAAAACTCTAATTAAAGGCTTGTGAGAATAAATATGTTTTTAGTCTGATTTTAAAAGAATACACTGTCGGAGCAGTCCTGAGTTCAGGAGGCAGGGAATTCCAGAGAGTGGGGGCATAGTGACTAAAGGCACCATGTGCTGGACTTGAGTTAATTCTGGGTAATGCGAGGAGATCTTTACTTGAGGATCTCAGGAATCTGACCAGTGTATATGCAGTGAACATGTCAGAAATGTAGGAGGGAGCTACGCCCATCAATGATTTTAAAAATAAGAAGTATTTTAAAATAAATTCTTTGCTTTACTGGGAGCCAATGGAGTGATTTTAATACTGGAGTGATGTGATAAGATCTTTGTCAGAGACTTTTTAATGAGGAGACAGCAATCAAAAAATCCTCCATAGAAATGCATGGGGTTAGTTTGTAACGCCAATATGGCAGTTGTCTACACATATCCCGCCCCTTTCGTAGCAAAAAAATCTACATAAAAAAATCTACATGTGGATTCATTGTGCCAATCATATGGTGTGTTGTGAATACATCGTGCCAATCATGTGTTGTGATCTCGCCGCTGTAGCAAGGTTGGTGTCGTGAAGCCTTGCGCATTTCTGGCAAAACAGATGCCCGCAAAGTGACCAAAAAGCGTTACAATATGGCTGCCGAGTGGAGGGAGTTGCCTAAAAGGACTTTGTCTTTGTGTTCTGGAGAGCACTCTGGCCCCGGCATTTTGAATAAACTGGAGTTTGTTTGAGTTCTGTTTTGTTAATCCAGCAAAAAGTGTTACTATAGTCTAATTATAAAAGCATAAACCAGCTTTTCAGAGTCTGCTTGAGATTTTTTTTAAAGTATTTATCCTAACCTGTGCTTCTGAAAGTTAAATTCAGCATCTAAGATTGCATCCAAATTTTAGACATCCTCACAAGGTTTCATAGACAAGAGAGTTAGCAATGAATAAAACTAATGTCTCAAGACCTTAGGACCTACTAGAATAATCTCTGTTTTATTATCATTAGGCTTTAAGAAGTGTTGGGTCATCCATGTTTTAATATCAGAAATACATTGACTGAGGTCATTCACTGGCCTAGGATTATCGAAAGAAACAGAGACATATAATTGTGTGTCATTGGCATATGAAAGATAAGAAATATTGTTCTGCTGAATGATAGTGAAGTGGGAGTGATATGAAGTGGGAGCATGTATTTACTTGTGATGAAGCAGATTTTAGCATGCAAAATAGCATACATTTGATGTTCATAATAATGTGATTAAAAGCGGACAAAATGCAATTAAGTTATGAATCGAGACATTGGCAGAATAGTTTCTGATTCTCTTTGTCTAAGTGTAGGGTAGGCAATCTTTTAATATGACTATAAGCTAAGAGTAGAGTAAGGAGCATGGTGTGTCAAAACCTAAGCCTATTTAAGCCTACACATTTCCTCACTTTCTAACTCGACCTCTTCCTCATCTTCAAACGTCTTTTTCAGTGACAGTCCAAAAGGCAGCACACACAGTGGGACTCTCATAAGTAGCAAATAACAGGAATGGCAGATGTAGCATACTGAGCAGGCTATAGCCTAATGTGTAGATCCAAAGTTTAAACGGTAGCAGTGACGGTGAAGTCACCGGACATCACCAAATTAGAGGATATTTCAGCACTATTAACGTGGACAGCTCCCCTTAAGCGCATCTTAGCTGTGCATGCTTTCACGCTACGGGCATGCTAGGGAAACAGTCGGAAAAACCAAACGAACGATCTTAATACGAATCGTAGAAAACCCTCATAAGTAGCCTACATGTATATCGTTATCGGGGAACCGGGCCCAAAAGTGTCACGCCACCGGCGGCAAGCCCCTGGCAGTGGCTTAGCCTACAACAAATTCGATTCGACAAACTAGCCTAGTCCTATAATCATAGACTGTGGAACAAGGGCCTAATATGCTGCTAGCCTAAATTATACCAAACAACAACACGAGCATTTGCCTATAGCCTAAATTGAAGTGGGCGACACTGTAAACTCGCTGAGTAACCTAACCTAGGTTCGCATAATTTGTAGGGAAGTTGGGCGCATTTTTAAAGATGTTCAAGAAATGAAAACTAACAAATAAGATACAACTCTATCTACTTCTCACCTTAATTATCTCGCCGTCAATCTCCACAGGTTTCTCTCTGAAATCCACACCGATCGTAGCCTCCGTTTTGTCAGGGAAGGTTCCACCAGTAAATCGGAAGGTTAGACACGTCTTGCCCACGTTAGAATCCCCTATTAAAATAATTTTGAATATACGCGTCTTTACACTGTGAACCAAAGATGAACTAAAATCTAAAGATGATGTGAGATCAGAATTGGTCCCGTTTTTCCTATCCTCCACTTCTTTTGCCATAATGAAGCAATGATGCCGGATATCAATGATGAGGATGTGAAAGGGAGGGGTGGGGAGAAGAGAAAATGTCAATGTGTGGGATAGGCTAACGTCCTCATTCGAAAAAGATTTTAAGCCAGTAGGCTTATGTGCTGGGCCTAGCCTATTTTGAATATCGGTGAATAATGGAAAGCCTACCTGTCAAATCTTCTGTTGTGAAGGGCCTATTGCCAAACAGCCAGATGTGTGAACGGGCTTCCACTATTCCAGAATATTCTGTCGGTTGAATTATAATAAACCAAAGGCCAATAGGCTATGGTGGAACAGAAAACTACACAAGCGATTATTATTAGGCCTATTATTATTATTATTATTATTATTATTATTATTATTACATATTACAAACATATTTTTTTTTTAAAAAATTGCACACTTATGAAGTAGCTTATTTAAGCAATAAGCACCGAGAGGCCATAAGTTAGACCTACACTGATTTTAGAACAGCTAATTGACATTGTAAGGAACGACATGCTAAAAACACACCTCCAAACTATGCACTACTCCCTCCCCCTCCCATGCAATTAAAACTCTCCTAAATGCGGATCTCGTCGGTGATTGGCTGGAACAGTTTCAAACAGTCATGTTTTTATGGTCCAGACTGGACCAAGTTTTTTGTTGTTTTTGGAGCCTGGGGCACAGACAGGGCACCGGCAGCTAGCAGATTGTGAGGTGATGTTTGCTGTATGTGACAAAAAATGTTTAACTTACAAACCGTGCAATATCGCTTAGTACATCTTTAAATAAATATACAGTATATTTACTTTTTGTATTACTGGTAATTTTATGTCACTCTTATTTACTGTATTTGCTTCTATACAAATAAATAGTTTATTATAGACCAAATAAATCTAAACCATTGTGTCTGACTTTATTATTAGTTGTTATGCATACATTTTTGTTAAATAGCCCACAAATTGCTCTTTTTTTCTGTATCTTGTAGATAAATACGATGAAAATTAATTTTTATGTGAATAAAATGAAATTTCGACAAATTTGAATATACATTTGGAGAGGACTTTCAAAGACTGTTCATTATTATATCAACATTGCCATATGTATTTTACATCATTTCATAGAACTGTTCATTCTGATTCAAATGGTATGTATGTCCTATTGATGGTATAGTATGTAATATACTCAAGAAATACGTTTTTTGTATAAAGAGGGTCATCCAGCACCAAAGAATGTAATGTGTTCAGCACGGGCACATTATATCGGAAATAGCTCATCCATGGTGTATGCATGTCATTACTGCAAATTAACACGACAGTTCTGTTACTGACATTGAAAGCTTTATTTTTATTAACCTTATTCATATGAAATGAAATGATCAGAAATCTACTTCATTTTGTGAGCTTTTTAATATTACCAGATTACCATCGTATGTTACGTAGCATTAATAATAACATATATGGTGTTACCACAAGCATCAATAGACAGTGAGAGTATAAGTAGCATGTAACATGATTCAATTTGGGTATAGGAATAGTATGCTAGACACTGGTAGCTATTCTTTATTATTTTTTGGGAATATCGGGAAATGGCCGGGTTGAAGAGTGGCACAGGCGCTGCAGCCAGTTTCTCCACAGCGCCCCTGACCAGTAGCTATTCTTATTTAACATAGGGAAGGTCACAGAGGAGGTGAAGATTGGGATTGGGATGTCAAGGAAAAAAAATGTCAAGGATAAAATGTCAAGGATCTAACTTAATTCAACTATGCTACAAACATGAAAATATTGTGTTTTGGAGTCTTGAGGCTTTTACCCACTTATTTCAATTAAAACAGTCACAATATATTCTTTATCCACAAGCAATATGTTCACAACTCTACTTTACTGCTGGCTTAGACCACTTGAAGGTATGTTGCTTTAAAATCTGTTCCAAGTACATTTTTTGCATTACATTTATAAATTCCAGAGTCCATCAGGCCTGGGTTTTGAATGACCAGGCTACCTTCCCCCGTCATATGAATTCCGCCTTGTGCTATGAAACGACTGTTGGGCACAAGTGTTGTGCGTCCGGGCAAAGTCCAAGAGATGTCAGGCTTGGGAATACCAATGGCAATGCAGTTTAGTGACACAGATGACCCCCTGTGAACTCTTATAACAGAAGGGGGTGCAGTTGTAATTTGGGGAGGGTATACCATGACTGTGACCGGGTAGGACAAGAAAGATGATCCATAAGTATTAGTAGCTTTGCATGTGTAAACTCCTCTGTCAAATGTGGCTGTGTCTTTAACCTGCAGTGTATTGTTTTCCAGAAATAATACTCTGCCAGTGATCTGTGGCTTGACCAGAGTTAGACCATTTGGAAGTGTCCAAGACACTGAGGCCTCTGGCCAACCTTCAACAGTACATGGCATGTTCAGGGTCTGCCCAAATGTAATCTTTAAGGGACCTCCATTTCCTCGAATATAAGGTTTTTTTCCCGTTTGTAGTTCATATCGTTTCTCAGCTTGCCCTGCCACATTTTTTGCCAGGCAACGGTAAATGCCTTTATCAGTAGTCACAGGGCTGGTAATGTGAAGGATTCCACTCCCTATGACATGTGCAAACCTGTTTAGTCTCGTGCCTGGAATCAGCTGAGTATTGTTTGGCAGAATCCATACAAATATTGGTCTTGGCTTACCAGTTGCAATGCACTCTAAAGTTATAACACTACCATCTGACTTTATAGGATAAACTTCTATATTCGGATTAGAGAAGCTGGGCTTTTCAGCAAGTGTTTCTACTTTTAATGTGACTGTGAGACTAGCTTCTCCCAAGCTATTTTTTGCAACACACTTGAACTGACCTTCGTCAGACTTTCTAACTCCTCGCAACTCCAGGCTGCCATTCTTATGTACTTGAAACCTACCACCCTCATATGGCAGTGGCAAGGACAAGCCAGATGATGTTGTCCAGATAATGTGTGCCTCTGGCTTGCCTTCACTTTTACAGTCCATTAGAGTAGTTTGGTAAGACACTGCTGAAACATGTGTGCTGTGTGCACCCCTGTGTCCATTAATATATGGCTCCCTGTGTTCCACGTCCAGCTCTATGCTGTTAATGGCAGAATTCTGTGCAAAACAAGTGTACCTTCCTTCATCATTTAAAGTGACCTTTTGGATAATTAGTGTCCCATCTTTAAGAATTTGGTGACGGGTGGAAGTGGATGAAATCACATTTTTTGCTAGGAGAAAGCCATGTCACTGGATTGGGAGGATTTCCATGAGATTTACATTTCATATGTGCTTGCTTCCCAAGTTCAGCCCACACAGAAACCTTGTTCTTGAAGGCAATCATGGGAGATTCCACTCTGACACTCACTTTCATCTCATCTTCCCCTAGTGCATTTTTAGCATAACATATATAGTCCCCCTCATCCTTTTTGCTAATCTGTTTCAGTAATAGTGTGCCATTGCTAAAGGTGACATAATGTGAATGGCTTCTGTTGTCATGTGACTGAAAGGCAGAGTTGGCAACTGTGCCATCTGGAAGGCTCCAGGATACCTCAGGGTTTGGTACACCAGAAGTTAAGCAGTCCATCTGGAGTTTTTTACCATGTATGACACTTCTCTGTGGGACTTGTGTGTTTTCGATCTTGGGAGCCTTCATGAAGACCTCTACTTGAAAGTATTGTATATCCTCACCATTTGACTTCTGAGAGATACACATGTAGGTGCCGGCAAGCTTTCCTGTCAGTTGTTGGATTCTTAGGGTTCCATTAGGGAAAGCAGTGATAAATCTTTCAGGGCTAGAAAAAGACAAGTAGTACCGATTATTTAAAATATATCTACAATATAATCCACAATAACAGAAAATGTAATATTTCATACATAAGTGCCACAGAGTCTGAATGGACTGATAAAGTGTCCCTTGAACAAACTGTTCAAAGCCAGGATATTGGAGCGTGGAGCAAACTCTTCATGGTTTTATTTCAGTAAGCCTATTCGCTGGTTTGATTTGCATTGAGCTCAATGAGCACCAAATCAGCTAATAGGCTAACTGAAATAAAACCACGCCAATCTCTAGGTATGGTGAAGGGTATGTGATGATGTGGGGCTATTTTAATTCCAAAGGCTAAGGGAACTTTATCAGGATGCATAGTATCCTGGATCCATGAAATAACTGGCCTTTAAAAATAAAAATCTGCCTTCCTCTATGGAATTTAACATAGGGGTGCCAATACTTACGACCCCTGTTTTTTAAGGAAGAGCATTTATTTATTTATGATACATTATTCATTCACAAAGAAAATTGGTGTCCTTAAAGGTTGGATATTTCCTCATTTTTTACTTAAGGCATTAAGATCAATTTCCAAAAGATGATTTTATATTCCTCTTTTTAGTCAACTTTAGCAGATGTGCCATTCTGGAGGTTACTGTATATAGTATACACTACCGGTCAAAAGTTTGGGGTCACTTAGAAATTTCCATTCCACTCCATTTATACACAGAGCTGAGATAAGTTGCAGATTACATTATGTGCTTACGTAATTGCAAAAGAGTTCTCGACTGTTGTAGAAAAAAATGGCTGATCTTAAATGCAATATCTACATTGCCCATTAACAACAACCATTCATCCCATGTTCCAAAGGCACATTCTGTTTACTAATCTGATATCATTTTTAAAGGCTAACAAAACATTGGAAAACCCTTTTGCAATTATGTAATCACATAATGTAATCTGAAAACTGCTGCCCTGATTAAAAAACAATGCAACTGATCTCAGCTGGTATTCTGTCTATAATGGAGTGGAATGGTAATTTCTAAGCGACCCCAAACTTTTGACCAGTAGTGTGTATACACAGTGCTGCTTGAAAGTATGTAAACCCCTTGAACAGTTTGGAGTTTTACGTTGTTTTATCATGATTTTCTTATTTTATCACCAGTTTTTAAATAGGATCTGTCAGGTGTGAATATTTATCAAATGCATGGACTTGTTTAGAGGGAATTGTGTGAGAAGCCAAAAAATCATGCAACATGGAATTAATATATAAAGTAAGTGAACCCCCAGCTGTATTGGTAAAGTCAAGTAGGTAATCGATTAATGTAAAACATGAAATGTTGATTTTGTTAACAAACAACTGAACATTTTCACACATTGGACTTTTAAAGATGTCTAATTACAACATTGTTACATTAATTACCTGTAATGATGTGAGAGAAGTGTCTTGGATGGCAATCTCCAAATTGTTGCTGGATAAGAACAGTGCAAGTATATTTTTGAGCCATACATGGCAGAAACATTATGTTGTTGTTGCTGTTGCTTTTTTGGGAGGTATGAGTTCTGTTTTGTATCAAGCAGAAATAACCGCTTGACAGAGCCCACTGCATTGGTAGCTGTGCACTCATATTTTCCACCGTCGGTCACTGAGGCACTTTTGATGTAGAGTGTTCCGTTAGGAAAGACAAAGAAACGTTGCTTAAGCAGTTGAGTGGGTTTTAAGCTTGTCCCATCGGGAAGAATCCATTTAATGACTGGTTGGGGTCTCCCCATTGCTGTACAGTTCGCATAGATACTTGTTCCAATAGATATTGCCAGGCTTTCAATTGCTTCCTCATTGATGGTTGGCAGTGAAGATATAATATTGATGTTATAGGTAATTGTATCTTCCCCAGCTGCATTGCTGGCAATACATTTATAGTACCCTTGATTTGAAAGAATTACTGATGGAATGTTCAGTGTGCCGTTAGCAAAAAGTGAGCCTATTGCATTTGTTCCCACCTCTTGCAGTAAGGTCCTGTCAGGAAGAATCCAGGAAATGTGTGCTTTGGGTTTTCCCAGTGCAATGCAGTGCAGGTTAATTGACTTGCCTAGATACACAGAAAAATCTCTTGAGGGTGGATTTACAATTTTTGGAGTCTGAGCCACAACAAGTAGAGTGACCACACTATGGGCTGCACCAAATATATTTTGTGCTGAACACAGATACTGTCCTTCGTCCTCTGGCTGAAGACTTCTGACCACAAAAGTGCCATTTTGAAAAACTTCAAACTTTCCTAAACTTTCCTCATATTTTATACCTGCTTGAATTGTAGCACCTGCAAAGGAATAAACAAAATACTCATGTTAAACTGTAAGGAATACTGTAAGTAATATCACCCCAAATTGTGTTGTGCGATCATAACAGTTTCTACAAATCCCTGCTGAAGACACATCACAGTAGCACACATCTTTTCTGCTTTCACAATTAAATAAAGTGACAAAGTTAATGTGAAAAGGTTCAGCATGTTTGATGTGTTTTGTACTTTTGGCTTGTCACCATTTTAGGCCACCCCACAATTCAGAGGGATCAATCAGGGGGTATATTTCACACCCTGAGTGTACAAAGAAGGAACATTTTACCCTGTCACCCCTTAAGCATTCTGCCCACCCTCAAATGACCCATATGTTGTAATAATAATAATGATAAGATGATCCTCATGCTCACCTGTAGACACCCTCTTCCATGAAATCGTAGGTTTAGGACTACCAGTGGCCTGGCATGGAAGAGTCACATCTGTTTCAGGTGGAGCGGAAACCACAACTGTATTCATAGATACAATCTGTGGCTTCAATCCACTAGCTGTGGAGTATATAGTGTAAGTGGCGACTGGGGTAGGGGAAGGTGTTGTAGGCTTGTAGGGATGGTCAACTTTAGGGGTCTGCTTAGATATGGGAGTGGGCATGATAATCTGTGGCTTTGGGGTGACAAGCTTCCCAAACTTCAAGAGAAGAGAGTTTAACTGTGACTGTCTGTATCGATTGCGGAGTCTGGAGAGCAGCAACAGGTCCTTGTCACTGGATGAAGATGAATGATGAGTTCGATGAGATGCAATGGTCCGGCCATTTACAGTGTTATGGATGGAAGTTGTGGGTCTTGGAGACCAGTTTACAATTTCTGGACGACTGGTCATAAAAGAGGTCCATTGTTGGAAGTTTCTAGATGGCTGCCGTGTCAAGCCAACAGTGTTCAGAGTTGTAGCAGATAAAGGCATAGTAATGGTGGTCTCATTTTTTCTTGGACAGAAAGTTGTTGATGTGGAAAGCAATGTATTTTCTTTGTGGTTATTTCTTTTGATATTTATGTTCTTACTATTTACATGTTCATTATTTGTATCATTTACATGTTTCCCTTTTGAATAAACATTATATTCATTTTTTGATATTAGACTTATGCTCTCATTTAAAAATGTCACATATTTAGTCGTATAATTAATAGCTGCATTTGTAGTGTGCACTCCATCTTTCGTGCGCTCATGAGATTGTAGGAGATTTGTAGTTGCTGGAGAATTTATATCCCCACTTCTAAATGGATATTTTTCAGTATTCCTATCTGTAGGTGCTAAATTTATGTGATATCTGTCTTTTGTTTTACTCCAAGATGTTGCATTTATTGAGGTCTCAGTTGTTATGTTCTTATTAGAATCAGGAATATATCTGTTAGGGTGAATTCTTCGCAGTGGTGGTCTTCTGCGTCTTAAAGGTGGGGGTCTCCTTATTTGTGTTAAATTTGACTTTATGCTTAATCTGTTCCTCAACTTGATTTCAATCCTGTTCTCAGATTTTGACTGAAGTGTTGCTGTGTCATTGTTTCCTCCAGGAAACTCTGAATAACCTGTGTGATGGTTTTTAGTTTTCATAACTGTTGAACCTAGGTTTTGATTTTGATTTGATTCATGTTCAAGCGCTGTGCTATTAATTGTATCTATTGTATATGTGTTGGTGGTAATTACACTAGTGACATTTGTTTGTGATGTCATTGTTGTTGTCTGGGTATTTGGTGGCAGTGATGGACCTTTAGCATTGACTTTTTCCACTTTCTTTGCCCTATACGTGGAGCCCATCTCTTGTACAATTTTGTTCACCTTCCTGGAGCTGTGCTTCCCTCGGTTTCCCTTCCCACCTCTGGAAATCCCAGGCCATCTTTCTTTCCCAAAGGTTTTTTGTTGTTTTGGAAATTGATACTCTGTCTCTTCATAACCTGATCCCTCATGTTCAGTCTTAGTTTCAGACAGAGGAGATTCATTTTCATTTATGCTGACTTGTTCTCTCTTTCCCATTCTTTCATCTGTGACAACAAGAAGATGTGAAAGCATATCAACTCCATAGAGATTTACTGCCAAGCAGCTATATACTCCAGTATCATCATGGCTGACATTTTTTAGAACTAGGGTATTATTCTGAAGCATAGACACTCTCCCCTTGGGCTGTGAGGTTGTAAGGATCTTGGAATTAGGGAGATACCAGCTGGTTTCACTCGGATGAGGTGATGACACTGAACAGTCGAGTGTAAGCACACCCCCACTGTCCAAAGAAATCCTCTTGCCATTTAGATCACTTTGCTTTGGCTGTTCTCTGACAGCTAGCCGGAAGGACACTGTATCCACATCCATTTCAGTCTTGACTAAGCAGTGATAAAGACCAGAATCCGAGACAGTCGTATTCTTAATATGTAATTTATTGTCCTCAGTTACGATATTTTCTGAATCAACATTTTCAAGCAGCATCAAGTCAGGGAGCATCCATTCCACGTGTTGCTGTCCTGAGCTGTGTACATTACACTCAAAAGTCACATTAGATCCCTGAACGACTGACTTGATTTGTGTTGCTATTCCTCGTTGTATCACAGCCCAGGATGACATAACTTTGTCATATGTTTCTTTGTGACTTGTGAGGAATGTGCTGAAGTTTAAAACAAGCTTTTTTGTTGTGGTTTTGCGTCGGTTAAGCTGGAGTGTAATTCTTGGTTGTAACAGCCATGAGGGTTCAGCCATTATGTGTCCTTTAAGGTCTGTGAAATATGAAGAATCCTCCTCAACTGCTTGGGAATACTGAAAAACAATCTTGGAAGTGTTCTCATGTTTTGCACCTCGTTCTAATAAAGCAGGACTCTCATAGTAATATGCAATAAGCCTCCACATGTTGTGCAGCTCATCCCTGTCAATGTCACACTCCAGGTGGCTCATCAATGTCACATTCACTATGATTTCAGAGTTCTTGAGGGTCTCCCATATCACTGATGTGCTCTCTGATGGTCGACTTACTTCACAGGCGACATGTGCTACATTCCCATGACTGTCTGACAATGTAAATGTAAGATGGCCCAGTGGTGGCTCAAGATCTTTGATATATGGAAGGTCTGGCTCAGTACCCTCCCAGTGGCTTATCTCTCCAGTTTTCAATGGGGAATCTATGGAGGGACGTTTGCAATCAAGCTGTTCAGATTTTAGCTGGAAGACTTGGCTGTTGTTCAGGAGTTGTGGTGAGACACATGTGGCACAATTTACACCGTCACCAGAATCCTTCTTGCAATGAATTGCACCTGTGAAGGCAGAAAACATCAAAAGAGACAATCTGTCAGATGATTTGATTTACTTTAGATATAGAAGGATTTTATAGATAGAATACCTTGAAATATGCTTCCTACAGTAATGTTATGAGTGTAGAATTCTCACTGTATTGTTGTAATTATAATTACAGGGTTTCTTTTATAAGTGACAATTATGGCAAGTCATTACAGCATTTATTCTGATCTACTTCATATCTAGCACCAGTGGTGCCAGAACGAGTTTCGGAATGCAGGGGCTAGATGAAAATGAAAATGCTATCGTAGGCTAGCATAAAAAAATAACATAATTCGGGCACCCAAATGCAAAAATTTCCCACAGTTTGAGACAGAAATGGAAAGACTAAAGGCAATGACTTTTCAAAGGGGTAGGCTAAGTCACCCAGGAGGGAAAAAAATATAATTACCACATATAACTTTTGGCATATTCTACAACAGCTATAGACCACCAATCAGTCCCTCCAGAAATTTGCGTTGTTGCGATTGCATCAATTAACACAATTTCAACTAATCCCCGCAAATTCTGGAATGAGTGTGGAAAATGAGTGTAATTCCCCAAATGGTGGAATATCCTTTTAATTGTAATAATCCTGCAAACGTAATACTTTTCCACCAACATAATAACTGTTGCCTACTGCCAACGTAATAAACCAATTTCCCACCAACGTTTGCAAGAAGTTATAACGTTGGTGGGAAGGTTAAAAAAGTTATTCCATTTACTTACCACCAATGTAATAAATGACTGATTTAGTGAAAATAATATCTGCTTTATCAGTTGTAATGGTATGGTTGTCAACATCTCATGACCATAAAGCTTTGTACCCCCTAGGGCTGGGAGATTTTTTTCGATTAACTCGAACTTGACGTTTAGTCTGCTTTCTCTGTAACTTCCATCACATATGCTCCCCTTGGGCTTCAATAGTTCAGAGTGGACTCAGCCCTCCCCCGCTTTCCTTACAGACACACAGACAACATGGCAGTTAACAGGGAAGAGCTTGTTCCAAAGGAAGGCACAGTTTCATCCGTTGTTTTCGGTGTCAGGCGCAGAACAAATAACACCACATTGCAAAGTGTGTTTAAAAGCTGTTGCTACCAAAGGTAGCAGCACGACAAATTTACACCAGCATCTTAAACAGAGGCATGCAGCCGAGTGGGAGGTTCCTCTCAACAAAGAATACGATTTTAAATATATGTTTTTTTATTTATATTGCATCTTTGCAGTAAAATGATTCTAAATCTACAGTATCTGTTGCTTGCCTGTTCTCAGGGAAGGAGACTCCAGGGGCCTATTGCACAAAACTAGGATAAGGGATTATGCTGGGATATCTTGGTTATCCTGGCTCAATTTATCCGTGATCCAGTTGCACAAAAGCGGGATAGGGGGCAGCAGGATATGTTAGGGTATAAGTTACCATGGCGATTTATTCTGTGGAGCTAGCCTGCTCCAGACCAGGCTAAATTCCAGGATCTATTTAATCTCATCCCTTATCTCAGAGGCCGTTTACACGACACCGCCGGGTGGATTTTCTCTTACCGCTTTCACACCTTTAACGACTCCGGCAAGTAAAAACCTCACGTGTACACACAGAGGTGTAACCAGCTAAATGTGCTGTAGGCTAGTGCATATGCCAGACCAGTCGATGGCGCCGCTGTGCAGAAGCTTCACGATAATTTCGCGTGAATCGCGTAGAAGAAAACATTGTTGAAACAGTTTGTTAAGCCAGAGAATGTCTAATAAGTGCTCTGGTTAAGCAGTCGCATGAAATAAGGAGACTACAGACAATTCGGTTTTCAATTCAACTGTTAAACTAATAAAGTTCATTTTCAAGGTATGTGACTGCTATGTGAAATTTCAAATGCTTAGCCTACACATTGCATTAGGTCTGAGCAACACTGGAGAAAACACTAACATGCAGTAAGTTAATGTTTAACTAAGTTAAGCTAACGTGTGCTTCTAACTTAGCCACTAAAGGCTGATAGGCTACATTGTGCACATAAATCATGACAGGGGAAAGAAAAACATTTTAATATGATAAATAAATGGTTTGGTTTGTTTTGACAAGCAACATGTCAGGTCGAGTGCCGTGGCTGAGTTGAGAGGTGGGGCTATGTCATCATAAAGTTGCCGGCTTCGCACCTACAGGCGTCTACACGGCGAAAGTTAGCCGGCGGTTTCAAAAGTTCCCACCTCGGAAGCCGGTTTCAAAAGCTATCGGTTTCAGCCTCCTAAACTGCCGGCGTCGTGTACATGCAAGGCGTTACCGTTAACAAAACCTCACCGGTTTCACAAAAACCGGCGTCGTGTGCACGGCCCCTCAGTCAGCAGTCACCACAAACAGAAACCAATAGTTATTCCACTGCCCACTCCACATTGTTATCACATATACCTAGACCCACTGTCATTATTTAAACGTTTGTGATCATTAATTAACTCTTACATACTCACCATTCCTGACCTGTCATGCAACAATATGACGTCACGGGAGTGCCTAACCATTTCGCGCGTGGTGGTCGCGGCACTAGCTGCAATATTCTCCTAAACAGAGGTGTTGTTGTTTGTTGCTGTTGTGAAAAGGCTATCGCTACCCACTTCACACCGTAGAAGAAGCAATGAAGCCGCTAGTTGCCATGGTGAATCAGTGAATCTGTGATCGGTGGCAGGGTCTATTTGAGGGAGCCGTGAGCGCGCACTTATCCAGGATAGGTTTCACCTGGCTTGATGAATCTGTGTCTGCTCATCCTGGCTTGGTCTTTGTGCAACCAATTAAAGGAGAATTCCGGTGTGATATTGACCTAAAGTGTATTGAAACATGATACCGAGTGTGAACGTATGTCTCATAGCCCATCTCGGCTTGTCCCCTGCACTCCAAAATCTGGCGCTAGTTAGCCGATGCTACCAACAGCTTTTTCAATAGTGGTGCTTCAGCATCGGGCTAGCCATGCAAATAAATCACTGTTTTACACCCATTTACGAGGCTCAATGTATCTCCACACTTCATTGGTAGACTTCCGAGGGCCCTGACATTTAAAACCAGACATTGAGAACTTTGAAAAAGCACTGGTAGTTTACTTACAAGACGATTTATACAGACAGTATCTTCACGAAGTTTAGCATTTGCAGCCATCTTGAATTTAGTCACGATAAGTCGAGTAAGAATGAACAGCTATGATAAGGGATCAGATTCCAAAAATAATTCAGTGGAAATGCATGGATTCCAGTTTCTTCCAGTAGCAGCAACTGGAATCCATGCATTTCCACTGAATTATTTTTGGAATCTGATCCCTTATCATACCTGTTCATTCTTACTCGTCGCTCGACTTATCGTGACTAAATTCAAGATGGCTGCAAACGCTAAACCATCCAGCTGATCCCACTCCAGATCTTCAGCCTGCTCAGGTGCAGTTCTCTCTGCACTCAGAGCATACCTGTCAACACTCCCGTTTTTCCTGGGTTCTCCCGTATTTCAAGGTCATCTCCCAGCACTCTCCCATTTTGTCATTTCTCCCGGAAAACTCCCGTAATTTGCATGGCCATCAAACTTCATTTTAAAATTATTGATCCATTCATTTTTTCTGTTTGTCTGACATCTCCCAGGTTGTCAGACTGTGTATGAACTACACCCTACACATACACAATCACTTACTTTCAATTTCAACCGTTTTGTCATAGGCTAAAACCTGGCAACCCAAATAAGGAAGCGGGTGCCGACTGCGCAGCCTGATTCTCGCAAGCGGGCTAGTTGAATAGCCTACTCCAGAACTAGCTGAATTTAATTGATTAACACATCACATAAACTGTTAAGCATTGTTGATACACAATTGACAACTTGTTCCCTTGGAACCGAATCCGACAGCAATCAGCTTTGGAGTTTTGGAAGTAGGCCTAGGCTTCAGGCAGGCAGCAGCTGGTGGATACATTCTGGCATGCATAGGCTTTCGGTAAGGTAAAAGCAACAACCGAAATGCAGTGTTGAAACACGTGTATGAAACATGTTAAAGATGCAAACACTGATCCGGTACAAACACTGACCCCCCCCAGAAAAAAATATTCTCCCATTTTTGGAAAGCTAAATGTTGACAGGTATCACTCAGGGGTCTCGCAGGAGTCCCAGTTCTGCGTAACTAGGCTTGCCCTCAAGCCTCCCTCCCGAAGGTGACGTGGTGCCAACCCGGTCATCTGGCCATGCCTCCTGTGCCCAGCCCAGGGGCGCCGAGTCCGCTGCTCCTGTGCCCGCAGCCCAGCCACCCGACGCCACGCCTGCAGCCCAGCCACCCGAGGCCACGCCTCCCTCTGTCTTTCCAGCTCCGCCTCCGCCCGAGCCCTTCTCTGTCCCTGTCTCTCCTGAGTTGTCTGTCCCAGTCACCGTCCCAGTCACAGTTCCTGTCACACTCTTCGTTCCTGTCTCTCCTCCTGCCTCTGTGTCGTCTGTGTCGCCTGTGTTCTGCGATTCTCCTGCCCTGCCCAAGCCCTCTGCATCTGCCCTGTCTGAGTCTGCGTCTGCCCCGTCTGAATCTGCCCCATGACTTCTGTCGGACCAGTCCCTCCGTCTAGGCCCTCTCCGCCCACCCCACATTCAGTGTATTGTTTTCTGTCATGTGCTTTGTGTTTACCTGCCTGTCACCTGTCTTTGTCTCCACCCCATCTCCTTCTTTGGTCTGTGCTTCCTGTGTTGTTAGTTTTCCCTCCGTTTCTGCTTCCTCACCTGTTCCCTGTTATTGTCTCGTTGGTTTCGTCCAGTCCTCTGTCTTTCTGTTAATTGGTATGTGTATTTCTACCCTCCTGTTTCTCTGTTCCTTGTCGGATTGTCTCTCTGTTCACCCTGTCGTAGTCATGTCTGTTGGTGAGTTTTTCTTAATTCTGCCTGGAGGAGTCTTGCACTTGGGTCCGGGATTAGTGTGTGCTTCACCTCACTGTGTGTTCACTATGTGCTGAGTGTGTTTCACTAATTCACGGATTAGGATAAATTAGTTACTAATACAATAGTTATAAACTATTTTTTACTAGTTTCAAAGGACAAATGGCAGTGTTGTATGGTTTTGTAATGAATGTATTTGTAGTATGATTCTCTCTACGAAAATAAAGTATGTTGCACTTACAGTAAATCGCTATAGTTTCCCGGGTTTCTTGATGACCTTTTCTCTAGCTGTCAAAATTAACAAGGTTCAAATTTGGCACAGATGTAGCTCAGGTCATCCTGAAATGATGTAACTAAGGTGTCGGAGCTAGCGACCCTTGGGGCCAAGATGGCAGCCAAATCCAATATGGCTGCTGCTCGGGGTTCCGACTATAACTTTTGAACCACATGAGCTACAAATACAAACTTGATGTCTTTTTCAGCTTAATTGATCATGGGAAACACATATGAATGTTTATATTTATGACTCATTATATCTGGACGCCTTAATCATCCAATTCCAATATGGCCGCTGTCCAAAAAAGCAGTTTTGACTGTAGTATGGGGCCTTACACCCCATTGTTTTCGCCAATTTATCTACAAGCACCAAATTTGGCATAGATGCAGCTGAGGGCATACTGAAATGATTAAGCCAGGGTGCCCGAGCCAGTGATCCCTGAGACCAAGATGGCTGCCAAATCCAATACGGCCGCCACTTGAAAAGGGATTAGACTGCATATTTTGAACCAGATAAGATAGAATATAAAGTTGATAAATATTTCACTTTTTCTGGCTATGGGAAACACAAACAATATTTAGATTTATTATTGGGTATATGTGGACCCTCAAAGTCCCCAAATCCAATCTGGCTACTGTCCGAAAAAGGGTTTTGACTACAACTTTTCAACCAAATACATGTAAGCTATAGATGAAAACTTAATATAATTTTTTTTTTTACCATGCCAAACACATGGGAATGCTTACATTTGTGATTTGTTGATGTAGCCCACCTAAAATGCACAGGGCCAAAGTATTGTAATTGCTGCAATTCTTCATTGCCCTAGATGGCTCTGCTTAATCTTTGTTGGCTGAGCCACCCTATGTAGTGTAGCTAGAGAAGATCAACTATCTTTTTCCCTCTCGTCAAGTCAATCGTTATATGAAGAAACGAGTGAAATAAACATTATGAAACTGACCATTTAGAACACAGGAAAAAGTCGTTCAACACTAGCCTAGAAATCTAGACGCACCCTAGCGGCGGCAAATTAATTTGCTCACCCTGTACGTCTAGTATCAAACCATAGGGATTTCTATTGGCTGACGCCGTGAACGTCATCCAATCAAAGCGCTCTATTTTGTTAGAGAGTCTTAAGGCGGGCTTAACAGGATGACGACAGTCCTGCGACGGTGAACAACAAGGAAGGTGGCTATGGCGAACGAAGAGCGGTTGTTTGAATCAGCGTTGGCGTCAACTTTGGAGGAGTTGGACTTGTGCTTTTCTTTGAAAGTTGAGCAACACAATGCACTTAAGTCATTCCTTTCGAAGAAGGATGTATTTGCCGTTTTGCCGACCGGATACGGATATGGTCGTAGCGCTGGCCTATTGCATGCCTCGGCAGTTTGAAAGACAATTCTCTGCCCGCCCCTTGGATTAAGCGAGGTGAATGGTTCGATGCCAGACTATACATTTCAATGATATAGGATGGCCCGCCAGGCTAGTTCAACAGTGAAATTAGCTAGTAAAAGTGTCTAGAAGCCTTAGTTATCGTGAACAGCCTTTTATACTTTTGTTTTCTTTTGGATAAATTTGAGAATCTCCGGTGAGTACAACAGGAGGGAAATTGCTTGCTAGCCTGCCTTGTTAGTTGATTCAAAATGAAAAGATAAGCTAATGATTCAATACTATGTGCATTTTATGTTACTTTGCTATTTCTGTTATGTCCTTGACAATTTAAAAAAACAGTCGGAGATATTTGATATGATTTTGTTTGCTAATCTACCGATTACCGTTTTCTAATCTACTGCTGCAATTTAGAACGCCATTTTGGTGCATACATGTGCGTTAATGATGAAATGGTGTAATGTGAATTCATGTTTATTCAGCTACGAGGTTATTCTAACGGGCTAATGTTTTGAGGCTTAGTGCCATTGTAAAGAATGTTTGCAACATCTTTTGCCGACCTATTCATGGCTACATGATTTTAATGAGTTCATGAAGTTCAGTAACTTTCTAGATAGGACATGTTAAACTTGTGAACTGTAGCACTTTGCACTATTGACGTGTATGCATACCACCAGCGGTCCACTATCTGCCAATCTGATTTTGCTTTTTGGGTGGTTGCTGGAGAGGTTGTGGAGAAGTAAAAGCAAACCACACACACATATTTTTAACTTGCCCAGTAATAAAGTCTTTCTGGGTAGGGGTAAAGAAAGCCTGAAGCAGTTGACAAGGTTATGGAAGCAACCTAAAACACCAGAACTACATCTGTGGTATAACACAATAAACAAAGTATTTGAAATGGAGAAGCTTATTTATGGAACTCTGCTATTTCAATGTATCCCAATGGATGTACTGCTCAAGGGGAAGTTCAAACACAAAGCATGCGGAATAAAGTTAATAGCTTTAAATAAAACAATGAAATCACACTGTTTCCATTTTCTTTATAGCTATTCTTATCATCAGCCTGAATGTAACATTAAAGATTGTTGAAAATTATGTTTTGTCATTTGACAGGCCCAAGCATGTAGTCAGAGGCATGGGGTGCAAATGGATTTTGACTGCACCTCCCCTAACTTGAATATCTTCCCAGAAAATGAATCACTACTAAAGCCACACAAAACAAAAGACTGTCACTTACCCATGTGCTTCTTATTCCACTCTAACAGCCATCTTAAGTTGCAGTCACATATCCACGGGTTTTCATGTACAGAGAGGCTCTCCAGTTTGCTCAATGGCCTCAAAATGCCAGGCAAAAGGTATTTCAGATTATTATCTGCAATATGGAGGTGATGAAGGCCAGAGCTCCGAAAATGTCCGAGAAAAGAAAGAGTGACAAATGTGTGGGGATGTAGGTCTCTTAACTGGTTCCCATCCAGCTGTAACAGTTTTAGTGATGTGAGTCCATTAAAAGAAAAGGGCTCTATGAAATCAATGAGATTGTGATCTAGATGAAGACGAACAAGGCCTTTCATTCCCTCAAGCATGCCCTGGTAGATGGTCTTCAACTTGTTGTAACTCAGCTTCAAGATCTAAATAAATAAAACTTTCATGAGCCTTGTCAAGCCATTCATGTCAGTTGACAATGTAATAATATTTCAGTTTTTAAAATGTCAGAACTTAGTACAGATACATTAAATTACATTTATTCATTTAGTTTAAGTTGAAAGCAACTTACAAATGAGGACATTCAAGCTACATCACAAAGGAGGACTGTAGGGTAACAACACTACTTAATTTACAAACACCACAAGACAACCAGAGGATGAAAGTGCAGAAGTACCAGAGAGAGTTGCTCTAAGCGATGCTGGGCAACATCACTTCTGTTGACTTTCAAACAAAACAGTGAGCTCGCTAGCTCGCTACTTCCGTGCAATTGAGACTCTCCTAAACGCGCATCTCATCTGTGATTTGCTATTTGCTGGAACAGTTTGTTATGTTTTTATGGGCTAGGTTTTTTGACTTGAATATAATGTGGGCAGCTAAGGGTGGCCCATGCAATAATGAGCATCAGGGCCGGTTGCACCAACTGGGCTTTGCTACGCCTGGTCCTAACTGCTAAGTTGGTCTTTGTTAAGACCAGTTTTAAGAATTGAACGTACGTCGGTTGCACCAACTAAACTTATGCCTAGGCTTAACTACGCCGGTCTTAGCGATGCACGTTCATGTGAATGCCTACAGAACAATGACAACAAGCATACATACAAACATCATGCAACGTTGTATGTGCTGCACATACACGCCCCTTTTAGGGGAAAGATGACCGTTTGGATTTAATGGAAACCTATGGAGCTGCATAGAAGTGGGGAGCAAAAAGGGCTTATACTTACTAAATCTTTGAACAAACGTGAATAAAAGGCACAAAATAAGGTTGGTGTAAGAGTTATCTGTGTGTTCATGGGATTAAGGTGACCATTACGTTCCTATTTTTTGTTTTGTTTACTAACAGGAGTGTCAAGAATGTATTCACAGTCAAGCTGCCTGTGACTGATTGTATAACTACCCAGATAGCAAGCACACGTTGGCCAAACGTTGGTATTGGTTGGCAGTGTCGGAGGTGGAATTTCAACGGTGAAACAATATCAAACATCAACCCCTCAAGCAATTGTATATCGAATGTTGGTTTATAGGCTAATCATGTTCGCCAACAAAACCAACGTGTCACGTAGACATCAGCAAAAATACAATTATTACACAAGGTATATGCAACAGCCTTTCAAAAAATATTAAAACAATGTCTGAATGAATAGTTGGCCAAGTGGGACTTGTATTGCCTCTTATAATCGCGACGCCCTGTGTCTCTCCGGATTTTGCTAATTAGTGGTAATATGCTTGTTTATTTCAAGTATTTTCGGTAAAAACAGTTTAGCGTACATATCGTACACCCGACAGGAACTTTTGGACATTGGTTCCTGCAATCCTGACATCTTTATCAGCGCAATCCCAGAGATTGTTAAATAAACGAGTCCTACGGACTCTGCTACACCGACTGAAAGGAACTTCAGGCGGTCTAGGAAACGTAAACAAAGGAGGTCTTGTGGAGGAGTTTGAGCGAGGCTAAAGCTAACTCCACATCGACTCACTCTTCCAAGCCTTTTCCTTGCCAATGTTTGCTCCCTGGTGAACAAAATGGACGAACTGCGTCTGCGGATCACCACACAGAATTATTATGGACTGCAGCATCATCATCACGGGTTGTTCAGTTCCACGGTCATCGTCTTGGAGTAAGACGGCTCCTGCCCCCATCTTACTGGCATCGACGTGCAATTTAAACGGTTTGTCCATTCGCGGCGCAGCAAGGAGAGGGGCAGAAGTAAGCAGGAGTTTGGCTTGTTCAAACGCGCTTTGGCAAGCAGGCGTCCAATCGAACGACAACTGATGAGAAATTCAGACAAAAAACCCTAGAATACCCAACCATCCCAAGGAATCTCATCAGTTCTTTTTCATTAGTGGGCGGAGGAAACTTGTCAATGGCCATGACTTCTGCGCACACAGGGCGCACGAAACCTTGGCCCACAACTTTGCCTAAGCAGGTCTCCGTTGCCCTGGCGAACTCGCACTTCACCAGGTTAATGGTGAGATTAGCTTGGGCCAGGCGGGTGAAAAGCTGACGGATACAGTCCAGATGTGAAGTCTCACTATACAGAACGACGTCGTCCAAATACACGACACATCCATCAAGATGCGCAACTATTTGATTCATCAAGCATTGGAATGTACTGGGAGCGTTACGTAACCCAAAGCTCATGACGTTGTACGCATACAGGCCACTCGGTGTAATGAACGGCAAAACCTCATGCGCGCGCTCCGTTAAAGGAATTTGCCAATATCCCTTCAACAAATCAAATTTACTGACAAATTTAGCCGACCCTACTTGATCCACGCAATATTCAATGCGCGGCAAGGGGACTGAATCTGGCTTAGTGACATTGTTCAATTTTCGGTAGTCTGTGCAAAACCTTTGTTCACTAGCAGGCAAGGTGAAGCCCAGCTAGAGAACAATTGTTCAGCAAGGCCATGATTTAATAGATACTGCACTTCTATCTCCAAAAAGCGCTGGCGAATAGGGGAAGAATACCCAATGTCTATGTCGTGACTTATTACATGAGTTTGAGTGGGCGTGTCCGAAAACAATGTCGAGAACTCTTTTATAAAAGCTCCCAACTCAGATGCCTGGTCTGGGGTAAGATGACTCAAAATTAGCGGGATATTAGCCAATGATTCCGACCAATGATTCCGAATTTTTAAGTCTTCCTAACAAGACCGCATCATCTGGCTCACACACGTCCACCTCATCCAGTGCTGCCACCACTGGATGGGGAAGGGCAGACGCTGCAGGACAATTGGAGGGACACTCAGGACTGCCTTCACCCGATGCTGCCACCAAAGGGCTAAGGACAGAGCACATAACAGCATTAACAGTTGCAGTAGACGATTCATGGTCGGCAATCACGCATTTACGTTCAAAGTAAGGCTTCAGTAGGTTGGCATGACAGAGTTGCGTCCGTCTCTTTCTGTCAGGCGTAGCCACCACGTAATTATCATTTTGCTCTATGCTCAGCACTCTGTAGGAACCTGCAAATCTCGCTTGAAACGGCGAGCGTATCACTGGCAGGGTTTGGTGTTTGGCAGTAACTGAACGGAGGGGATACGCTGCGGGGTAACAGGTTGTTTGGCAAATCACCGTCAGTAGGTACACACAACCAGTTCTCGAACGAGGCAGCGGACCCACACAGTCGATTACAAGGTGTTCGAAGGGCTTAGGTGCAGGGGCAATCAGCCGAAGAGGGACTGGTTTAGGCATCTGGTTTGGTTTACCAGTGAACTGGCAGATGTGACAGCTTTTCACATAAGCAGCGATGTCCCTTTTCACCTGAGGCCAGTAACAATACCGCAAAACCGTGTCGTATGTTTTCTTCACTCCCATATGACCTGCGTCATCATGGGCCGTTTTCAGAACTAATTTGCGCAGCAAGTATGGTACTACCACCTGCCGACAGTGTTGCCACAGTTACCTTGAAAAAGTAATCTGATTACTGATTACTCCTTTAAAAAGTAACTTAGTTACTTTACTGATTACTTGATTTTAAAAGTAACTAAGTTAGATTACAAGTTACTTTATTAGTTACTTTCAGCAGCTGCCGACAACACCCCCACCAATCAACATAAAAATGATTACCAGTTTTGCCAATACTCACTACACTGGAAGTGCATTTTAACAGTAATGTCAACAATGTATAGCAGACATCCCAACCTAACCTACTTAGATACTGAAATTCTGATTCAGTTTGTTCAATGATGTCTAGTCAGTACACCAAATAAGGAAGGCCTATTGATAGAAATTGTGATACTAAAATATGTAGATTTTGGTAGTTTGGCCTTTTCATGTAGCCTTGGCAACTAGCCATCTAGTATAGGCCTGAGTAATATGCAAATGAAATTACACTTGTTAAACTCACCTCAACAAGTCTTTTGCAATCATTTAACCTGCCGTGAGCAATGCTAAAGTCACTATTACAAACAGTGCAGTGTGCAAGACTATCATTATGTTTTACTCTTATGAGACAATTGGGTACACTTTTGTGTAGTCTGATGTCAAATGGGTCTTAAATGTTCCTTTTTGAGGGGCACTGACTCTGCCATGACGCTCCTGTTCCTAGATACACTGACTGAACTGATTAATTCAGTTCGGGAGAAAAGAGATATAAGCCCACCTACACTGAAAACTGACTGGTTGATTTAGCAAAACACATCAGGATGCTCTCTGTCTTGGATGCGCTTGCAGGCACACACGCACCACTCCTCTCTCTCTCTCTCTCTCCCTCTCCGTTGTGTCCGCATTAAACTCAGATGCACAAGCGATTTGAAGTCTGGTCTGGCTTGCGTGCTCTTGTTCGCTCTAGGTTCTGGGAGATTTTACGTAATTTGCGGCCGTCAGGAAGCCGCTATCAATATGTGGGAGACTCCCAAAACTTCGGGAGACTTGGGATGTCTAGCTAGACAGCCCCCCCCCCCCAAAAAAAACCCCCACAAACCACTAAAGTAAAACAAAAGGAATAAGAAATTCTGCCAATTTGAACTTGAAGTATTGTTAAATGGTGCATTGTCACTTTAAGACTTTAAGAGAGTCTAAACGGTTCTCATAACGTCCTTTTGCCAGATGTTGCTCACAAATGATAAGGCTGATCCAACTCTAGCCTTTGTGTACCATTATACAAAGACTGTTTGGCCAGTATCGGACGAAGCAGAGAAGGGCAACACTGACTGCAAAACAAAGGATTCAGCCGAACCAGTGTCGCAGAGTATTTTAATGGGGACCTTTTCACCATCAGCGCCTAACGACACAGTCCCATCAAAAATAAAGGGTGAGAACGTTCAGTCCCGGCGTCATGGGGGGGCTTTGGGGGGCAGGGCCGCGTCCTGGAAGTCATCTGTGCCCGCCCTGGACGAGCTTGGCTGCACCAACCAACCCCACTTCCCCAATCCCATAGATTGATTTTGAACATTAATTAAATGTAGGCCTATATTATAGGTTTGTCAATATAGCAAGTAGCAAATAAAACTTCTGTAAAATCTGTATTATTCCGTAGCTTATTAATCAGGAACATAAGGTAAGCCCAGCTATCACCTTAATGGAAAGGACGTTTTAGTGGTGCAGTTTAGGTTAGCCTACTTCACTTCTGCACTAACCCCTGTCATCCGATGACAAATATGGCTTATCGGCTCGCAGGTAGTCTCATATCGTAATTAGTAGAAGTAGGCCTAGTTTCTGGGTTTGTTTGATAGCGTTAACCTTTACTGTTTTTTCTTCTGACCTAGTCGGAGAACATAGGGGAGCTTGTTACCGCTCCAGGGCCGAAGTTATCCGTAAGGTCGGGGCTAACTCCCTAACCCTCTATCTGAAAGTGGTTAGCAAATGAACGAGGATTTTGGTTTTATCTGCGGATTTATTTTTGCATTACTTTGAATATGACTCGCTCCAATCTCAACAGCACGTCTACTTTTTCCACACGCATCTCAGTTCTAACACACATCCCCTCTCGCTTTCTCTCTCTCCATCCCTGCGCACAGGGCTCTCTTAAAGGAGCTGCACTATTTTACAACAATTGCATCTACATTTTCAGTTTAAGCTTAAATTATCGTGATCAATTTAAGTTCCCGTGCCCCCCCTGGAAAGGTGTAATGCCCGTCCGTGAATTTTTTCTGCTGCCGTGTCTGAGAACGTTGAATCGAGACAGGGCCTGAACTCACCGACAGGCTGACTAGGGAGGGACCCCTCAGCAGCACCGTGACCTTGGGCTTTGTCTTTGACCTTCAGTACCGGACACTCAAATTTCCAATGCCCTTGACCCAAACAGTAGTTGCAGGTTCTATGCGGGTCGAATTTGCCCCGTGCACGGGGCTCGGCTCTATCCGAAGGCGTTTCAGTTTTCACAATGCGGAATGGCTGTCCACCTCGAAGGAAGCGATGCTTTAGGGGCAGCCATGGCCTACTGGTTAGCACTTCGGATCTGTAACCGGAGGGTTGCCGGTTCGAATCCCGACCAGTAGGCACGGCTGAAGTGCCCTTGAGCAAGGCACCTAACCCCTCACTGCTCCCTGAGCGCCGCTGTTGATGCAGGCAGCTCACTGCGCCGGGATTAGTGTGTGCTTCACCTCACTGTGTGTACACTGTGTGCTGTGTGTGTTTCACTAATTCACGGATTGGGATAAATGCAGAGACCAAATTTCCCTCACGGGATCAAAAGAGTATACTTACTTACTTACTTACTTTTGAATTGCTCCACCAAAATCAAATTAGACAAATCTTCTGGAGAGTATATTTCCGAAGCTGAACACCAGCGATTTAATTGAACAGAGAGTTCCTGTGCAAATTCAGTGTAATTTTGACCGGGGCGTTTACGCATTCCGCTAAATTTTTGGCGATAAGCCTCTGGCACTCATTCATACGCATTTAGCACGGCCTTCTTCACGCATGAATATGTCTTACTCTCCGCAACACAGAGAGCCGAATAGGCTTCCTGCGCGGCCAGTTAGGGTACATTGGAGCATTAAGGTGTGCGTTGCATCGGGCCATTCGCAAGCTTCAGCCACACGCTCGAATAATTTAAAAAAGGTTTCCACATTATACTTATTGAATTTGGGTAGAAGTCTCACATTTTTAGCTACATCGAAACCCATGAGGGAGCTGACTCGGCACTTCAGCAGCGATCAGCAACACTGACTGGAGAGTGTTCGCAACTCAGGCCACTCATGACTCCCACACGGACATTGATTCATATGCCTCCTCCGTTTTGGACTGTCACCACCCTCAAACGGATTACGACTTTCCCTAATCAGAAGCCATGGATGAACAGTGAGGTCAGACTCCTGCTGAAGGCACGAGACATCGCATTCAGATCAGGTGATGCTCAAGCCTATACTGTAGCTCATCCAGGGCTAACCTGAAAAGGGGCATCAAGAACGACTTCTATGGCCGCTTTGATAGAGAAAACAAGGAGGTGGCAGCCCCTCACCAGCCCCTCACACTCTCCACCACCGATGTGTGTGCGGCACTGAGCAGGACTAATGCACGTAAGGCTGCTGGTCCTGATGGTATCCCCGGACGCGTACTCAGGGCCTGTGCTGTGCAGCTGACTGAGGTTTGGACTGACATATTTAATCTGTCACTAGCCCAGGCAGCTGTCCCCGCGTGTATTAAAATCACCTCCATCATGCCGGTGCCAAAACACTCCACTGCAACAAGCCTTAATGACTTCCGTCCAGTTGCACTCACCCCCATCATCATGAAGTGCTTCGAGAGGCTGGTCCTGGCCCACCTCAAGACCTGTTTACCACCCTCACTAGACCCCTTCCAATTCGCCTACCATCAGAACAGGAGCACAGAGGATGCCATCTCTACGGCACTTCACTCTGTCCTGTCCCTTGACAACAGCAACACCTATGTGAGAATGCTGTTCCCTCTGGGTCATTCCACGTCAATTCAACCAGGGCCCACGCACTTAGGTCTCAAAAAATTCTGAAAAAATTACCAGGTGTACCTATGTTACGTAGGAGACACACTGTAAAATTACTCTTATGTAAGATCAATACTTTCCAAGATACAGCCAGTTTTACAGGGGGAGGGGGTGTCGATTTTGTTCGGCCTCTTTTTTTTGTCAAAGTTCACAATCCCACAGCGCAAGAACTAAACCATGTAGGAGGCTCAAATGTTGCATGCTGGTACATAAATAGGAATAGTATGTAGCAAAATCGTCACGTTTGGTCTGGATAATCCTGCATGGTCATAGCTGTCCCTCAAAGTTGATACAAATTTTATTGGAGTTTTTGGCTGGGCTCTGTTTAAGCCTTCAGAAGACATATTTGTACTAAACATAGGCTCTTGATTTATTTTCCTTACTGAGATAAGTAGAAACACTCTCACAATAAACAATGAACAGAAAATAAATCATTTCAGGGTCTGAACAGCAGACCTTACAAGTCTAAAAAATCATTTTGGTTCTCATTTTCAGAGCACCTAAACACCTTGTGGGAATATACAAAGATTTTTTAAATATTTTTTTTCTTTATTCTCCATGATCTTTTCTTTTTAAAAACACCAATTTGACTTGTCTTATGCAAATCTTTCTTTTTCACTATCCACCCTGAACATGGGCAAAATGCACCATTGACATCAATATGTTTTGTATAGAGCTACCACAGGTAACTCTATACAACCACAGGTGGCAGTGTGGTGACTCTATATAAAACATATTGATGTCAATGGGGCATTTTGCCCATGTTCAGGGTGGAAAATAAAAAAGAAAGATTTGCATAAGACAAGTCAAATTGGTGTTTTCAAAAAGAAGGGATCATGGAGAATAAAGAAAAACCTATTTAAAAAATCTTTGTATATTCCCACAAGGTGTTTGGGTGCTCTGAAAATGATAACCAAAATTATTTTTCAGACTTGTGAGGTCTGCTGTTCAGACCCCTGAAGGATTTTATTTTCTGTTCATTGTTTTTGTGAGAATGTTTCTACTTATCTCAGTAAGAAAAATAAATCAAGAGCCTATGTTGAGTAAAAATATATGTCTTCTGAAGGCTTAAACAGAGCCCAGCCAAAAACTCCAATAAAATTTGTATCAAATTTGAGGGACAGCTATGACCATGCAGGATTATAACGACCAAACGTGACGATTTTGCTACATGCTATTCCTATTTATGTACCAGCATGCACAATTTGAGCCTCCTACATGGTTTAGTTCTTGCGCTGTGGGCTTGTGAACTTTGACAAAAAAAAGAGGCAGAGCAAAATCGACACCCCCCTCCCCCTATAAAACTGGCGGTATCTTGGAAAGTATTGATCTTACATAAGAGTAATTTTAGTGTGTCTCCTGGGTAACATAGGTACACCTGGTAATTAAGTGTGTGGGCCCTGGTTGAACTGACGTGGAATGACCCCTCTGTAACTGGATTCTGGACTTCCTAACCAACAGACCTCAGTCTGTTAGGTTAGATAATCACACCTCCTCAACCATCACCCTGAACACCAGTGTACCACAGGGATGTGTGCCGAGCCCTCACCTCTACTCCCTCTTCACCTACGACTGCACACCTGTACATGGCTCTAACACCATTGTCAAGTTTGCAGACAACACTACGGTGATTGGGCTCATCAGCAACAACGATGAGACGGCCTACAGGGAGGAGGTCCAGCACCTTACATTGTGGTGCACCAACAAAAACCTGGCTCTCAACACCAAAAAGACCAAAGAGCTCATTGTGGACTTCAGGAAGTCTAAAACTGGTACACACACACCCATTCTCATTAACAGGTCTGAGGTGGAGCATGTCACCAGCTTCAAGTTCCTGGGTGTCCACATCTCTGAAGACCTCTCTTGGACCCTCAACACCTCTACCCTGACCAAGTAGGCTCACCAGTGTCTTTTCTTCTGTGACTTCTACTGCTGCACCATCGAGAGCATCCTCACCAACTGTGTCATAGTTTGGTATGGCAACTGCTCTGCCCATGACAGAAAAGCACTGCAGAGGGTGGTGAAAACTGCCCAATGCATCACCGGTTCCTCACTCCCCTCCATCGAGGCCATCCAGGGCAAGTGATGTTTGCGTAAGGCGCGCAACATCATCAAAGACTGTTCTCACCCAAACCACAGACTGTTCTCCCCACTACCCTCCGGAAGGCGTTACAGGTCTCTCCGCACCCTAACCAGCAGGTTCAGAGAAAGCTTCTTTCCTGCGGCTGTCACCCCCCCCACACCACGCGAGGTGTCCACGATTTGGCAACAACAAGGAGGTGGACATCCCCCCACCCCCACCCCCCGGACAATTTGCACTACCCTATCCCACCCATAGTGTTCTATTTATTGACAAATGTAGATACTGTAATTACATTTATACATAGCCTTATTCTACTGCTCTTCATACTATCCATCCTGCACATACACACTTATTTTTAATACTCTTATAATGTTACTGTATCTGCACTACAATGCTACTGTTACCACGCTGCACATCGCTGTACGTACTGTACATATTTGTGGTTCATATTTATTCTGTTTTTCTTATAATATATTCTGTTAATACACTGCATATATCTATATAATTCTTACTACTATTATATTGTTACTGCTACTTCATTGCACATATCTGTACATGTTGTTCATACATTGTTCATATCACATAGCCATATTTATTCTGTTCTTATAGAGTAACTGCTAATACACTGCACATATTTATATCTAATTTGTATTACTCTAAACCAACTTCTGTAAACCTACTGCATAGTATACTACTGTCTACGCTGCACTATATGTCTTGTCCTGCCTACTGTATGCATCACCTGTCTTTGTATATCACATTGCACTTTTCTGCTCTTTGCACTTCTGGTTAGACGCAAACTGCATTGTGTTGGCTTTCTACATGTACTCTGTACAATCACAATAAAGTTTAATCTAATCTGAATCTAATCTATGCTGCTGTTCTCTATAGTGTTTTATGTGTGTGTTGCTGCTCTTAGATTACCTGGGGGGCTTTCCAGAAAGGAAACAAACTCTCTGTCTAACCCTGATCTCTGGGTTGATCAACCCTGAGATGGGGAAACTCTGAGATATCAGTTCTAATACAGCAGATAATCGTTAGTAGACCAAGTGTGAAAACAGCCTAAGAAAAGCCATCATCAGTGGAGCTCAGAAATGGCAGCTGGCTAGAAAACTTACCCCACTTCCTACGTCACTCCATTTAAAGGTTTTTTTCACACTTGGCCCCTTTCAGGCTTCTAAAGCAACCTACAGCGTGTTGATACAGTGTAGCTCAAACGCTCTAAGAGCAGTAGTCCGCACAAAAAGTGGGTGAACGGGAATAATAAATAAATAAACAAACAAACAAAATTTAAGAAGAACAATAGTGGGCTTGCTGGATCAAACCCAGTAATAAGTAAACTTAAGAAGAACAATAGTGGGCTAGCTTGATCAAACCCACTAATAAGAAAACTGAAGAAAAACAATTGTGGGCTTACTTGATCAAACCCACTAATAAAGTAAACTTAAGAAGAACAATAGTGGGCTTGCTTGATCAAGCCCACTAATAAATGTATTATTATTATTATTGGGGGCCAAGCAGCGAAGCTGCGAAGGCACCCATTGAGTTACTAGCTTTTCCTATTATTACACTTCTGCCATTGGAGTCTATGGCAGCCCATAGAATGTCTGGCTAAAAAGTGCCGATTTTTTGGCAGAAAGTTTCGGGACACTCCACTGACCACTCACACTCATTTACGGACCTCTAAACCCAGCCATCTAGCGCCACCAACAGGTCAAAATCTGGCCGAAAATTGAACCGCTGGGTCTAAAGTTATGAAATTTGGCACATTGATTCAACACTGTCCCATCATCACTCTCACCAATTTCCAGAACTCTATGCCCAACACTCGCCACCAATGGGTCGAACCTGGATTGCATTCACGCATGTGACCATTGAACGGTGCGTCCGATTTTCACAAATCAGGCACCGTTGGAATCCCTGGGCCGACCTAAGTTCAATGACCCCTATTACGTCACTTTCCGCCATATTGGACCTCCGCCATATTGGATTTAGTCCAAACTCTACGAAAAGTTTCAGCGGTCAGAAATTTCATCCGATTTTCACGGAACTTGGCGGAGATGATCTTCTGCCCGAGCCACACAAACGATACTTGCCAGATTTTTCAATTTCAATTTTGTTTGCCCGTGACAGCCAATCAAATACAGTGACGAAGCCGCCAAACAGGAAGTGGAATCTCCGTGACGCTTTGAGTTAACATAACAAAACTCGATACCATTAGTCTGTCCCAATCTGTCCCAATCACTCACAGCAATTTTTATGCATATATATTGAACGCTCTGGCGCCACCACCAGTTCAATGCTGGACATGCGTTCATGCGCGTGATCCTTGACTCTTTTGTCTGATTTTCACAATTGAGGTAGCATCTGAGTCTTTGGACCATCCCGAGTTCATCGACCCCAATCCTATCACTTTCCGCCATATTGGATCTCCGCCATATTGGATTTAATACAAACTCTATGAAAAGTTTCAGCGGTTACAAATTTCATCCGATTTTCAAGGAACTTGGTGGAAATGATCTTCTGACCGAGCCGCACAAACGATACTTGTCAATTTTTTTAATTTCAAGTTTATTTGCCCGTGATAGCCAATCACACATCGCTATGATGCCACCTAACAGGAAGTGGGCTAACATCTCAGCTACGCTTTAATGTATGAAGTCCAAACTGGGTACAGGGACTTGGTATCTGATTGTGAGGACGCACTAGGAAATTGGCATCATTTGGCCTCTATAGGGGGCGCTGCAATACAGGAAGTGAGCATGTATCTCAGCAACGCTTTGATGTACAAAGTCCAAACTTGGTATAAGGACCTGTTACCATATTGTGATGACGCACAAGGAAATTGGCATCATTTGGCCTCTATAGGGGGCGCTGCAATACAGGAAGTGAACTTGTATCTCAGCAACGCTTTGATGTATGAAGTCCAAACTTGGTATAGAGACTTGGTACCTGATTGTGGGGACACACTAGGAAATTGGCATCATTTGGCCTCTATAGGGGGCACTGCAATACAGGAAGTGAGCTTGTATCTCAGCAACGCTTTGATGTATGAAGTCCAAACTTAATACAGAGACAAAGTAGCTGATTGTGAAGACATGCAAGGAAAGTGGTCTCATTTGGCCTCTAGGGGTGCTGTAATACACAAATTGAGCTCACATCTCAGCAACTCTTTGGTGTATGAAGTCCAGGGACATGGTAGCTGATTGTGAGAACGCACAAGGACATTGGTGTAATTTTCGCCTCTAGGGGCACTATAACAAAGTAAATGAGCTTATTTCTCAGCCGTTCTTTATCCAATTGCAATCAAACTTGCTGTTAGTGC
Source organism: Alosa alosa (assembly GCF_017589495.1). Lineage (NCBI taxonomy): Eukaryota > Metazoa > Chordata > Actinopteri > Clupeiformes > Clupeidae > Alosa > Alosa alosa. The sequence continues at coordinate 713,421 of NC_063209.1, forward strand.
TTGCTCATGTCATGGCAACGCCATTCCTGCTATAGCGCACTGCTTGGCCCCCACATTGCTGCTTGCAGCTATATTTATTATTATCATTATTATTATTATTATTATTATTATTATTATCTACTAAATGCTGACTTGAAGGGGGTGAATATTTATGCAATCGCTTATTTTGCATTATATATTAATTAACATTACTTTGTAGAAATCTGCTTTCACTTTGACATTACTGTTGAAAAGGCCAAATTAAATGGACCAAGATTCAATTTATAAAAGCAATAAAATGTGAAATATCTAAGGGGGGTGAAAATTTTTATAGGCATTGTATATACAGTGTATACAGCTCTGGAAAAAAATAACACATCACTACACATTTTTCTGATGTCATCATATATTATTAATGCGTACCCACCTGTAAATGGCGTAAATTATAAAATGTTCCTGGTCCCACAAATTTGATATCATTTCCATGGAGCATGAGCATTTCCAATTTTAAAAGATTTCCAAAATCCGAAGCGGTCACACCTTTGAGACTGTTATAACTGTGAGAAAACAGTGAATGACATGTATATTGTTAGATGACATGAACTACTGACATAATTAATTTAAGAGTTCAAACTGTAAATGTACAACACATTATTCCCTAGCCAAGAAATACTGTAAATAAATGTTGGCAGTGTTAAAAAACACTGTAGTTTGGTGTGTTTTGCTACACATGTTTTGAGTATGAAATGCCCTGTATGATAATTGCCACAAGAACATTAACACTGATTGGTACCCCTGCATTCAATACTTTGTACAAACTCCCTTTGCCAATATAACAGCTGCTAGCACAATCCTGTCCTTGATCACCTAGTAAACGTATGGGGTTTAAATCAGGGGATTAAAGAAGCCCTATGCAACAATTTTAGCAAAAATGACCTTAATTATGCAGGTTGAGAGTCGTTCTGATGGTTCTACAACACGTTTTGGGTCGTTTGGTGGGTGCTTCGTCTCCCCCTAGTGCTTCTCCGCGGAAAAAACGAATATGCAACTTTCTGTTCGCGGTCCGAACACATCTGGATGTGACTCAGCGGAAGTATCCAATCACGCCTTGAAAATGTAGTCAGATTGTAATTTCTAAGAAGACTGCAAAACGGACTCCGACTTGGCTTTGTTGCTGTTGAAATTGTAAGTAGCCTACCCTTGGGTGAACTTCGTTTTTGTAATGTGATTTGATAGTCTCTTGAACAATGTGTTTGCTCGACCATTTTATTGTAAGCCCTGTATGTGTTTAGCTTGGTTTCTTGATGGCTAGCTAGCTAGTGGGGATTTAGCGTAGCAGTCACTTGCTACCGAAGCTGCAGGAGGAGCTATGTCGTGATGCGAGCTCAAATCAGGCGAAAACCCAGAGTATAAGTATAAGTATATATACTCTTTTGATCCCGTGAGGGAAATTTGGTCTTTGCATTTATCCCAATCCGTGAATTAGTGAAAAAGACTCAGCACACAGTGAGGTGAAGCACACACTAATCCCGGCGTAGTGAGCTGCCTGCAACAACAGCGGCGCTCGGGGAGCAGTGAGGGGTTAGGTACCTTGCTCAAGGGCACTTCAGCCGTGGTTACTGGTCGGGGTTTGAACCGGCAACTCTCCGGTTACAAGTCCGAAGCGCTAACCAGTAGGCCATGGCTGCCCCAAACCAGTAGGCCATGGCTGTCGCCAGAAACAGCGAAGGAATAACCAGACCTGCATAGGGCTTCTTTAAGATGGCAGAAGTCCATTTTGAGTTGATCTTGATCTTGTTTTCCTGGAGGATCTAATGATAATCCCATTTTCAGCTGAATGGATTTTATTTACATCCTAAGTCTTTAGAAAAACAGCCACACAAATTGTGGTGCAGCTAAATAAGCAGGGTTGGAATTATGATTTGATCTTTGTGGGGGTATCTAAAAATGTGTAGCCTATGTGCATGTGCAGTGAGCTGCTAAATAAATAAATAGCCTAACAAGTGCAAGTTCCATGAGGGACAGACTATGTGGTTCATTATACCTGCATACACACACAGTAGCCTGTCTAACTTACTATTACTATTTAAGTTCTATAGTATTTCTTCCTATCTTGAAAATCAACTAATAAATCCAACGTTGACAGGTTCTTCTTCTAAAAGGTTTAACGTGCGTGATAGTTTGTGCAACATTCTTCTGTGCCCCATAGTGGCTTGGTGGTGAAGTGCAACCATGCTGCATTCACTAGAGAATGCACCTAGCAGTAACAGCAAATCCTAACTGCATGTAATACGAGTGAGCGTCAGTGACAAAATCAGTTTTATTACATTGTTTTCAATTGGAATGTCCTAACTGGATGCAATGCGACAGTGCTTAATATTTTGAATAGAATTTTGGCCAGACTCTAGCCTCTAATTTCTTACTGTCATTCACGTTTCACCTACAGAAATACACTGTTTCTGTTTACGCCAATAACTGTAAAAAAACAGTATAAAATGACTAATTGTATAAATGTTGTCACTTCTTTTAACGTCAGTCAGTACGTGTGGGAACCAATGCATACTTTAACCATGGTCATACATTGGACCTTTTTTACCCATTATTAATAGGTTTCTGTAAATTGGTTTCCACATTCTGCTTGTCACACATTTTATAGTCTATGGTCACACGTGTTTTCTCTCCATTGCGTTGATGCTGCGGCACAGTTGCGTGTGTGTGTTCACACCAGGACGTCTCTGGTGAGATGAACTGCTACTGTCTATCGATATAGATATTTTTCCTGTAATAATGGCCATAAATACAAAACTATTGACATTAATGTGCTGGAGTTTAGACCAGAAAGTTGCAACAGAGACATTCTGCATACACAAAACAGGAACTGCTGTGTTTGCCATACAATGAACAGAATAAGTATTTGGATTGATTGTAGCTTAAAATTGCCCTAACATTTTTGGTGATGAAAATATTTTTTTTTATATAGATTTTCTTTTCAAAGTACATTCAACAACATTGCATATTGAATTGGTCACCGCTATTTTATGGTTCTAGTGAATCCACTTTTTTCTCCACTTTTATCTCTCATTCCTTCATTTAATTCTTATTTTTCTACATTGACAAGATTAGCACATTCTTCTCCCAGTTTTCGTTTTCACATAGCATGCCTTGACTTTGAGCTAAATCAGCTCAACCCTAGTATTCATTGCATATAGAAAGTATTCACAGCGCTTCACTTTTTCCACATTTTGTTATGTTTCAGACTCATCTTAATAAAAATGGATTCATGAATGAGATCCAGAGTTCCTTTGAGAGGATGAGAGAAGCGTAAAGAAGAACACACATCAGTGCAGCTCAGTGCCTGGTTCCTTCCACACACACCGTTGGGAATTGTGGCCAAATAGTTCAGTCTTCGTTTCATCAGACCAGATGATTTTACTTCTCATGGTCTGAGAGTCGTTCAGGTGCTTTTTGGGAAACTCCCAGCAAAAAAAAAACCCTGCCTCGCAGGTCTACAGACAATTCTCTCGACCTTGTGGTTTGGTTTTCACTCTGACATACATCATCAACTGTGAGACCTTATAAAAAAAGATGTGTGCCTTTCCTAATAATGTCCAGTGAATTGATTTAGGCACAGGTGGACTCCAATCAGGTTGTAGAAGCATCTCAAGGACCATTGATTGAAGTAGGATGCACCAGAGCTCATTTACAAGCGTCAAAACATAGGGTCTAAATACTTTATCTTTTATTTTTTAGAAATGTGTGTAGTATTGTGTGTAGATTGATGGGGAAAAAAAACAGTTGAGTCCATTTTAAGATGGGTCAGAAACATAACAAAATTGACCAAGTACATACCCTAGATTAATACGCTCACTGTCCCTTGGCAGGTTGAAAGGGGGAGATGTAAGGTGACGGAAGGTGCAGTGCACCTCCCTTGTGTTTGGACAGTTACAGGATCTTGGACATGAAGCCTCAGCATTCGGTATGATAGGAGAGAGAAACAGGAACAGCATGGATGACATCAGAAAGACAGATGAAACACACAAGACAGCCATCTTTGTTTCATGTCATCATATCACCTGCAATGACAGTAACCTTCAGTAAGGAGGACATACTCCATCAGCAATTTGCACACTTTCCAGACACACAAAGTTGATTAAAATCTACCTAGTTTATAATTAGCATTGTTTCATGCTGAAATACGTTACACTATACTGCTGAAATGGAAACTACAGAACTGTTTCTGGTTACTTCCTACATTATAGTCCCCTTTTGAGGCAGCTTCATCGTTATAGGCTTTAGTTAATGGTACAATTCTTCTGCACCAGCTCCCACTGTTTCCACCATTAATATCACAAACCCATCATTGATGTTTAGCCCAAAAGAAACAAAGCAGAATTTCAAAACTTCTTCATCCCAAAAACCTGTTTGTATTTAGAATCACATCAATCTCTTCCTAGTCTAAAATAATTTTCCCAGTGTGGTAATACAAACTTTCTGCAAGGAGTCTTATACATTGCTCACTGTTTACACTGGACATTAAACTCCTCCTTTGTAGATTTTTTAAATTTGATAAAAAAATCACAGGAGCAGTTGAGCTATTCCCACACACAACTGGCTCAGTGCCAACTTTTAACAATAAAAAAGCCTACCTTTAGAATTAAAAATCTGAGCACAAAACAGGTTTTAAGCACTGAAGATGTGAACAAAAGTGAGCATAGTTCTGTAAAATGCAAACAATTTATGACAAAAACGTCTTTGTGACTTGAAATCTTGTTAAATACATTTTTAGTCTGTCTTAAGATAGAAGTAAATTAAAACATAGCAAATCCACAAAATATATTACTTACTTTCAAATCTTTGCAGATATTAGTTCCATGAATATAGATTTTGGTAAAAACTCTGCTTTGTTCACTTGGAACTGAAATGAGGTCTCGTTGGACTCAGACGAGGAAACAGAACTCCCACTGAAAAACATCAGCACTAACTCAAGAAGCCCTTTCAGAAAAGTCACATCTGGATTAGTGATTAAGTTTTTCTATTTTCTCTCGTATTTATTGACATACATTTGTATTACCTATACATGACATACTTGCTTATTTGCTTTCTGAGACATACATACTATCAATTATACTCTAGTATAACTCTAGTATATTATATACTAGAGTTCTAGGTATCAACACAATTGAGCAAGAGTTTTGCAAGAACTAAAATCCATCTGGTAATGGTAGCCTGGAATACAGGGTTTTCTTTAAAACACATGGTGAATGCATTAGGTTGGCTGAGGGAATTGACTGACCCATGTAGAAAATGGTATGGCTTTAAAGAATGTTGTTTGAAACGCAACTAAACAGAACTGGAAAATAATTATGACATATAGATTTGAATGCATATGTCAGCAAATCAGAATCAGAAGCAGGTTTATTGCTAAGTATGTTTTCACATACGAGGAATGTGTTTTGTTCTCAAGGTGCATGACATACAATAATGAATACATTAAATACAATAACACAATAAATATATATGTTAGAACGAGACAGACAACCATAAGTGACAAAAAATTGGAATAGATATGTAATCACATATCTCTTAGTAGTGCAGTGTGACTGTATGGTGTCAGTGGGGGTCAAGGTAAGAGAAGAGTTAGTGTTAGTACCAATGGGGGACCCTGGCAAAGAAGCAGTTTGAGGTTGATTTAATGAGCATAATACACAATGCCTAGGATAAGTTTACTCTCAGATAAGCTTAACATCTTAATGACAGGCCAAACAACCTAAGGGCATTGTGTGTGTGTGTGTGTGCGTGTGTGTAATCCAAGCACACAGCTCTACTGAAGACAGAAAACGGCACCAAATTGATTTATGATCTATTCTGTGCACGACTTTCTTACATCCCGTTTTCCCATTTTGTACCCCAGATATCTTGAATGTCATTCTTAGTTTCTCTGGGAGTCATTTCTCCAACTGCTTAGTGCTCAGGATAGCAAACATATCTTTAGAAGACAAACTGATCTCTCCTCACCCGGGAATTTGGGCAGAGTTTGGCCACAAGGATGGAAAGGAGTAAAGTGGGTCAAGACAAAGAAAGTAGAATAGGATCTCTTTTAACAAAAGAGGACTTCAAAATACAAGAGCCACAATCCCACTAGACAGGCCAAGATAAGGTGATATTCAAGACCAACATTTTTTCCCCCAATTATCAGGCTGATAGCCCCTCTATGTTGTCCTAAACCCCACCCACAATGGCACCTCAATGTTGTCATACCTATCAAAACAATGGAAGTTACTGTTACTGTCTTTTGCCCAGTGGAACAGTGAAGGGAACATGCAAATAAAGCATTCTTCACAAGGTAGACTCCTCTATTACTTTATATAATGTAGTGTTTTGGAAGTTAATTAAGCAAGACATTTCATATAGGCAGCCTGAAGTCCTGGATCTAATATAAAACAACAAGGCAGTTCAGATAATGTCCAGATTTTTTCTTTAGTAATACTGTAGTTTCCCATTCTGATAATGCTCCAAACTTTGCTTAGCAAAGATGACATTTTGGATAAGGCTCTCCTCTCTGATAGTGCACAGGTGAGTGTATTAAGTAGCTACAAAGATGGTTCTCGCTTTAAAGAGATCACTCTCTTGACAGAGGGTGAATTTAGGATTGGCCCTAGTTTGTACATCGACAAGGTAGTAAACCCCCTGGGGACATCTAAAAAAGCACAAGATACTGTATGTGCTTTCTACTTGGTCCTTGCTAATGTTGCACCCAAATACCACTCTTCCCTTCATGCAATACAACTCGCCCTCTTATGCAAGGTCAACACAGTCAAGCAGTATGGGTTTGTAGATGTCCTTTGTCCACTTTTTCAGGATTTACTATTACTTGAGAAACATGGAATGTGCAGAGGTGAAAGTGTGAAAGGGACAGTGTTGTATATAGCTGCAGACAACCTAGCTGCCCATGCATTAGCAGGATTTCAGGAGAATTTTATTGTGAACAGATTTTGTCGTTTATGCATGGCAAAACGTGAAAGGTGGTTGTGCTCTGAGTACTCATTTGGAACATTTCCATGTTGTGGAAGGCTTCCCTCCTGATATACTCCATGATCTTTTGGAGGGCATTGTCTCATTTAAATTGTCAGTGAGTGATCTCATTAAGAAGCATTATTTCCACACTGGACTCACTGAATAACGCAATCCAGCTACACTACACATTTTTAGACAGAACAAACAGGTCTCAGTTAATTCCCAAGACATTTAACACCAAGCAGAGAATTGGAGGACATGGACATGAGAACTGAACCTTTATGAGATTGCTTCCTCTTATGATGGTCCATCATGCCCCTGTGAATAAGGAAACATGGGAGATGTTAATGAACGTAAAAGATATTCTTGAATTGGCATTGTCAAGTAGATTCACTGAGGAATGTATTGATGTGACACAGGCAATTGCTTCAAAAAGTTTTCACAAACTCCAAGCTTCGTCCAAAACATCTCTACTTGGAGCAGTATCTCTGTAAGGTTTTTGGGCCACTTGTCGATATGTGGACAATGAGATATGAGGGAAAACACACATTTTTCAAACGAGTCATCCGTGAAGCCCAAAACTTCATGAACGTCCCGCTAACTTTAGCTGAGCAATACCAGAGCATGATGGCTTAGATTTTTTTAGATTCAGCCTCATTTTTCTTACCAAGTTTAGAAGTGAACAAAGTGAAGAGTGTAGAGGTTGCTTCTCTCCCAGACGGTGTACAGCATCAGTTGTCAAAGCAGACTACTCAAAGTACAGTTCTTAAAGCATCATCTGTTCATGTTGATGGCATTAAGTATGCAACTGGTATGGTGATTTCTGTGGGGTCATGTACAGGGCTTCCAGAGTTCAAACAGATTGATGAAATCTTGGTGGTAAACAGTGATGTTTTGTTCATCTGCAAGTAACTGATTGCATGGTATTATGAGCATCTCCGAGCCTATGAATTGTGCAAGAGCACAGTGAGCTTGGCTGTTACTCAACTCAGGGATTTAGATGATGTGTTCCCTCATTTGCCTATGTAACGGAGACGAACTGAGCTAGCGTGCTAGTAGCGCGTGTAAATCCTCACAGCCCTAACCTTAAGAACCCTTCTAACCGCTGAGTTGGGAGCCTGGGCTTTTACAGTGATGGCCAAAAGTGTTGGCACCCATGCTAAAGTTGACTGAAAAGAGGAATATAAAATCATCTTTTGGAAATTGATCTTAATGCCTTAAGTGAAAAATTAGGAAATATCTAACCTTTAAGGACACCAATTTTCTTAGTGAATGAATAATGTATCATAAATAAATACATGTTCTTCCTTAAAATACAGGGGTCATAAGTATTGACACCCCTATGTTAAATTCCCATAGAGACAGGCGGATTTTTATTTTTAAAGGCCAGTTATTTCATGGATCCAGAATACTGTGCATCCTGATAAAGTTACCTTGGCCTTTGAAATTAAAATAGCCCCACATCATCACATACCCTTCACCATACCTAGAGATTGGCATGGTGTTATTTCAGTTAGCCTATTAGCTGGTCTGATGCTCATTGAGCTCAATGCAAATCAAACCAGCTAATAGGATCATTCTAGGATTTTTTTGAAATACCATAACTTCATATAACATATATCCTGTGCCGATATTGTAGCTTCTGTGTAATCTACATAAACACTACAAAGGCAAAACAGACTCCACTACCTCGTCCGTAACGTTGGTCACCCGTAAGAAGAATGGTTAGCTTGTTCGGTTGGAGGGAAGCTAGCTTTGACGTAATCTCTCTTTCGCGCCGTAGGGAGATGACAGTATTGTTTGGATAAGAAGCTCCACCTTACTGTCTATGACGGTAACTCATAAGCAAAGGTTTTCGATGGATTGACCGTAGGTCGGAAAAGTGGAAAGAAGATTAGCTTCAAGGCTATAACTTTTTTGTTTTGTTTTAGCATGACTGTTTTTGAAGATGATCATGTGTGGTAGCTTCAACATTAACACGACTTGGCGAGGATGATATTAATAATAATACATAAATAAATGTTCAACTTTGATGACTTTGAAGGCGAAGGAAGTGTGAGAAGAATTTCTGTGTATCTATCATATGAGTTACAAGATTCGGTTCGATGGCTAACGTCACAAAGTTCACAACTGAAAAATCGTTCTATTTGACTCAGTGCCCTCCCACTGAAAACGACGGAGTCTGTTCGTCCATTTCTTTTACTGTCTATGGGCCGACTCCATAGACAGTAAAAGAAATGGACGAACAGACTCTGTCGTTTTCAATGGGAGGGCACGGAGTCAAATAGAACGATTTTTCAGTTGGTCCCCCCAGTACTGCGCAGCCTCACACTTAACTTCGTGACGATAGCCATAGAACTGAATCTTGTAACTCATATGATAGACACACAGAAATTCTTCTCACATTTCCTTAGCCTTCAAAGTCATCAAAGTTAAACATTTATTTATGTATTATTATTAATATCATCCTCACCAAGTCGTGTTAATGTTGAAGCTACCATACATGATCATCTTCAAAAACAGTCATGCTAAAACAAAACAAAAAAGTTATAGCCTTGAAGCTATTTTCTTTCCACTTTTCCCACCTACGGGTCAATCCATCGAAAACCTCTGAAATGATTACTGCTGTTTTTTTTTTAATTAGGTTGCCTCTGTGTAATGCTTTACCTTAACATGCGGTTAGGTGTGCTAGGTTTTGCTTACGAAGTTACCGTCATAGACAGTAAGGTGGACTGAGCTTCTTATCCAAACAATACGGTGATCTCCCTACGGCGCGAAAGAGAGATTACGTCAAAGCTAGCTTCCCTCCAACCAAACAAGCTAACCATTCTTCTTACGGGGTAACCAACATTACGGACGAGGTAGTGGAGTCTGTTTTGCCTTTGTAGTGTTTATGTTGATTACACAAAAGCTACAATATCAGCACAGGATATATGTTATATGAAGTTATGGTATTTCAAAAAAATCCTAGAATGAATGGACTTCTATGGGAGTTAGCAGAGAGGTGGTCCCTCCAGCCTACGTCGATTCTTCTACTTCCGGGAATTCGCCTGCCCCCTTGGCCGACTCCGGGAGCTGTGTACGTCATGGCATTTGGTCCGGGCAGACTTCATGACCGTCAAGACAGAGCGGCACGTTCCGCTGGTTTAAATTATCTAATGGCCACATCAATTTCACGTCTCTGCCATGGGGGAAGGAGGAGCCTTTTGTGTTTATTGTTTGGAGCTTTCTGGTTGGATTATTTTGTGTTGAGTTATTGGACAGTCATACCCCAACTTTCTTCAACATTTTTGGTTTCAAAAGAGGATGGAAGAACACTGGATGGTTTCCTGAGCCAGGTTGCTACTAGGGTAAGTCAAATATATTTAGCAAAAAGAAGAATATGGGATCTAGCCCAAAGGTTACATTGCATGAACATTGCATGCATCTTTGAATTGCTTAGCAATAGGGAATGTTTTGGCATTTATTGTTTGTGGTGGGGAGGCAATGAGGTTCATACACACTCTCAACGGACATACACGCTGCATTGGACATACTGTACAATGGACATACACGCTGCACTAATAGACTGTGTAGCAAAATCATTAATTCAGAGTATTTTTCACACTGGCTTAGTAATGACAGAATGAAATGGAACTCACTCTATCCCGTCAATTCCTGTGTATAGGAAGTGCACACACATTCAAAATGAGACACACAGAGTCAGAGACGCAGAAACCATAGGAGGGAGCCTGAAGGAGTGGGCTTTTGTTTATAATAGTTGTTGTTTTGCGAGTTCACAACGTTTCTTTTGACTCGTTTAAACCTTATATGTTTCAAGACATTTCAGTAGCGTGCCTGCCACACAGGATTCTTATTTCGCGGTGTGGGCTTCACCTGCAGGCCCAAGCGGAAAACCGGCATGTCGGTAGCCTACGCTACGTTTTGAAACTTCTCAGCTACTCACACTGGTTCTTACGGAGTAGGATGTAACGGTTGATTAGGACACATTGAACGCATCATGGCAGTGCTCGGAACACCCACTATTAATGGGGGGTAAATCAGGAAAGAGTGAACAAATTATTGGTGGGCTAAATACCATAACATTTACAGAAAGAAATACCACTGGCAATGTCAGCACAAATATGTAACAAACACAATGTAACAATAGTTACAGGTATTTAAACGCACACAGTGGAAACATTCACGGAAGAAACATTTAGAACTTTGGTAGAGCCGTTATTAATCAGAATATGCTGCGTGACATGTAAATGGGAATATGAACAGAATATTGTATTAACAACTCCTATTCGTAATATTGTTTTTTTCTGAATACGGTCGATATTCGGAATATTAATGTCAGTGTAAACGTTTTGTGACAGATGAGGCGGTGAAGTCCCCTCTATTTAGGCTACCTGTACAAAACGCACCCAAGCATGAAAACCCTTGCTTTTCTTGTTAGGGAAATAGTGGACGTGATGAAGACAAGATGAAGTATAAATTCAGTTTTAAAATCAACCTGAAAAAATCCCTCAACTGATTATACTGCCAGTGGTTTTTAAAATTGAAAAAGCACCCTGGCCAACTTTCCTTGTCAATAAGTGAACATAACTCAAGTGTGACAAAAACAAAAAAAGATGTGTTTTAGTTTTTCTCATTTCCGCCAGATTTTTTGTGAAAAAAAAAAAAGACACATCTTGTTTACTTTAAAAAAATTTATTTTACAAGCATGTGGTTGTCTCAGTAAGAATATATAGCACTGGATAGCATGCACATTTGGATGAGTCGTTCTTCAGAAGCACACATAAAATTAGCTGTCATACCAATCCAGGAAGAGGAGTGAGAAGGAACACATCACCAAGAAGAATAGGATCCAAACACGGAAGCCAGCATTGTTTTTAATAGCCTGAGTGATAAAAAAAAAATATATTTTTAAAGCAGACATTTGAATTGTTACTTATTCTTTATTATTTTCTATGAGAAAGCATTTCTTACTTCTCGGATATCCTCATTCCCTTCTTTTACATGTTCAGTGGCACCAACAACAAGTTGGTGGATACTGTCTATCTCGGTTTCCTGTGGGAAAATGTATTTAGATGTGTTTCATTTTCTCTCCAGTAATGTTTTCAAAAGTTGTATTTAGTAAATTAATGCATTTTATACAGAAGCGTACTGCATTCACTGAAAAAACCTGGCCATGTTCTTCTGACTGAATGACTGTATTATCTTATTAATTCAGAAAAGCAGTCAAAAGGTCTTGAGGTGTCGGTGCAAGTTGACAAGTTTATACTTATGTTATCTACACTACTAAAAGACATTAGTATTTTCCACAATCTGCACCAACAATAAAGTAAAACTGAATTAAGTGCAAAAAAGGAAAATCTTTGCTTTTTGGAGCAATCTCTCCCGTGAGCTGAGGGGTGGTTTTCTGAATTCATGACTTGTTATTCATGTTATTAATTCAGTAAAAAAGGTATGCTTCTTTTATTAATTACTATAAACGTATTCATTCAGGAAAAACATGTCTGTTTATTTGTTTATTCAGAAAAAAAGCATTTTTCTGAATTAATGAGATATTAAAGTCATTCATTAAGAAAAATGCTTCCATAATGTATGATAAAATATTTAACAAAGCATAGTAACTTTATCAGACTAACAAGGTATTGACTAACCTGTTGCAAAACTTTCTCTGCAAATATTTCCTGTAGTCGAGAGATCTCTACCACTTTCCCCTCTATTTGCCTACAGTGAAATTAAAATAGAAAGAATGCAAGAGAGACAGAGAGAGAGAGAGAGAGGGGGGCATTATTAGGAGTACCTTAGGGGTACCTTTGTAGCTTGTGGCATGACCAAAGACAATGAGATAAAGTACAGTACCAATTTCTTTTTTACATTTTTACGGCACATGGGTGAAAGAGTGGAGTTGAGATAATGTCTGCATGCATGGCTACATAGAACAGGCTCCCAACTGTTTGAAACAAGCATTTTTCAAAAGGAGATACTCAAGATTATCAATTAAGGTTGTGCTATGCAGTATATAGTGCCTTATATGTATATATGTGTATATATATATATGTAAATAACGGAAAATCCTATCTGGTGATACCATATTTCATTTGTTCAAATGACAGTTATGTATTATCAGTAAATTCTTTCAATGTGTTTATGCCACTGGAATGACGCTAGTCGCGCTACGGCCGGGGCCCCAGTCGAGTTTTTTGACAGAAAGCTGGACGAATTGCGATCACAGAAGAAAGTAATTCAAAGTTTTGGCACAATCAATACTAAGGCGACTGAAGCATCATATTGCGTTGCATTGCATATAGCTAAGGCAGGTAAACCTCACAACATTGGTGAGACGTTACTCCTCCCTGCTGTTAAAGATGTGTTCAGTCATGATGGGAGAAACTGCTGCTGCCAAACTAGACGTAATACCAATGTCTGATAACACCATCCAGTGATGCATCTAAAATATGGCATGTGATGTGAAGGAACAGGTGTTTGTGTTTGTGAGAGCCTTTTTTGTTTGCGATTCAGCTGGATGAGTCTACCAACGTCGCTAGCTGCACTCAGTTGATGGTGTATGTATGCTACATTAAAGAGCAGTGTCCAGGAGGAGTTTTGCACTACAGCTGATGAACTCTTTTCGATTTCTTGCAAGAGAATCACATTGATTGGGGCCGCTGTTGTGGAATCTGCACTGATGGTGCAAGAGCAATGACAGGCTGTCACAGCGGTCTGGTGAAACAGGTGCAGGCAGTTGCCCCTGCTGCTGTCTGGAAACACTACATCATCCATTGCCAGGCCTTGGCGACTAAGAAGATGCCCAAAGAGCTGCGAGCTGTTTTGGATGAGGTGGTCAAAATTGTAAATTTAATTAAGTCACGCAGCTTGAACGCCCGTCTCTTCTCCATCCTTTGCAATGAGATGGGCGCTCACTTTCAACAGCTGCTCCTACATTCTGAGGTCAGGTGGCTCTCTTTAGGGGAAAAGGGATGCTATGTTGGCATATCTGTCTGATATATTTGAGTGGATCAATACCCTGAACAGCTCACTGCAGGGCAAAGACTGCCATGGGTTTCTGGCACATGATCTGGTTTCTGCATTCAGGAAAAAGTTGGACCTGTGCTGTGCCCGTGTTTGACGAGGTTGGCAGGAGGTGGTCGTTGGGCATCTCAATGGGTTGCATCAGCAGTCCGGGGAGTATTTTGGAGCGGAGATGATGGGAAATCAGTGGGTGAGATATCCTTTCTCTTTCCCTGTGACGCCCTGTGATGGACTGACATTGCAGGAGGAACTGTATGGATTTGGACTCCAATATGGATTTGAGGCAAATAATGACTAAAATGTCACCTCTGCGTTTTTGGCTTTCTGTGGTAACCGAGTTTCCTCGCCTCTCCGCAAAAGCTATTAACATTCTAATCCCCTTCACCTCCACCTACTTGTGTGAGTGTTGCTTTTCAGCGTTGACCTTTATTAAGACAAAGTATCAGTCAAGGCTGCAGTGGGAGGACAATTTGCATCAATTCCTATCTACAGTGCAGCAGACCTGATCCCACTATCCCACTAGACCTGGTACCTACTGTACTTTAAGGAAGAAGTCCACATACATTCCCCCTAAGTACAGAAATGCTTCATTAGACACCTATTGCCGTTTAGTTGATCATGATGTTAGATCTGCACTTAAAAACAAAAAGAGTATAAGGTGTATAACAACATGCCCAAAGTCGAAAGGAAAGCTCTTACAGAGTTACGCAATGATGTTAACACAATAGTACGCCCAGTGGATAAGGACGGGGCTATTGTCATTCAGCACCTCTCCGAGTATGAGGCAGAAATTAAAAGACTATTAAATGACAATACGTTCTACACTAAGCTCCCCTCTGACCCTACCACCCATTTTAAGGCTATAAAAAGTTGGTTTGATGCTGGTGAACTAAATAAAAATGAATTTGAATTCATGAAAAATAATTTCCCCATCACTCCTGTAATTTATACTCTCCCTAAGGTACACAAGTCCCTCTTGTGGGTAGGCATATAGTCAGTAGCATTGGGTCATTAACCTCGTTTCCACCTTTATTGGTCACTGCCTGAAACCATGGGTTATGTCTTTCCCTTCTTAGACCAGAGATTCTATTGACTTTATTAACAAACTTAAGACCATAGAATTGCCAGCTACCGAGTGTCTTTTAGTCACTTTAAATGTTGCTAGTCTATACATGGACATCCCACATAATGGGGGGATAGAGGCTGTTACATTTTTCCTGGGTCAATTGTCTCCCACGAACAAACTCGGCACTGCTTGCATTGCTGATTTGACAAAGATACAGTAGTATTGACCAATAAGTATTTTCTCTTCAAGAGCGACTACTTTTACAAACAAAGGGAACAGCTATGGGAAGTAAGATGGCCCCTAATTATGCCAATCTGTATGGGTCTTTTTGAAAATACCTTCATTCTTGATCCACTAACAAATCCATATTTTGGCAACATTCTGACCTATCAGCGCTACATGTACATAGAAAACATTTTTCTCATTTGGCTAGGCACTGCAGAGACCCTAGAGAACTTTCATCAATTTGTGAACTCCAGCAACAAGCATCTAAATTTCACGTTAGAATCTGACCCAGAAAGAATCAGTTTTCTGGATGTCAATGGTTATCAAACATGAACATAACCTTCACACTGACCTATACCGTAAACCCACTGAGAGGAACACTCTACTACGGGGTGACAGTTTCCACCCTACACACTTAAAAGTCTGTCCATCAGCCAGTTCCATAGGATTAGACGCATTTGCAGTTCAGACACCCAGTTATGACACACAGGCCGCTGATCTGACGAATAGATTTCTGGAGAGGGGTTACAAAAGTGAATGGGTTGAGGCGACCGCTGAGAGGTTTAGCACCATCTCCCAAGAGGATTCTCTTAAACCCAAACCTAAACCCAAAGCCAGCAGACAAAAGACGAATCCCCCCTTCTGTGTTACAAGATATTCGCCTATGGGCTCTGCACTCAGAGGGATTATATACAAACACTGGCACATAGTAGAATGACCCCAGATGGCAAACATTTTTAAAGAACCACCTAAACTGGTCTTTAAATGCCCCCCCAACATCAAGGATCTAACGGTTAGAACATTTATCCCTACGAGTTGACACACCAGTCTCATTAACATCCCCGATGGCAATTATAGGTGTGGAAACTGTGCACAGTGCAATCACCTGCAAAACCACCTTTGTGGTTTACTTAAGTGTCCATGTTGTCTAGGTTACGTTGGCAAGACATGCAGACCCCTACGTACACGCATCAGTGAACACCGCAGTAATATTATGATGCGGGGATGAGCGAAGTCCTGTCGCCGCACATTTTAAGAAATGTGTGCACAACATCAGTTCCCTTTGTTACATGGCCATAGAGAAGGCTGAAAGGCTCCCTAGAGGCTGTGACCATGAGCGGCTACTTCTACATCGTGAAGTATATCACATACACGCCCTCAACACCCAGACCCCATTTGGTTTAAATGAGGAGTTTGACATCCTTTTTTGTAGATGTTGTTGCTCTATACGGTACAGTACATATGTAGTGTGCCCCTCCCCCCTTCTCTTCTACACCACTTTTGTTATATTGCAATTTATTGGATAGTCCTATTACTATACCGGTATATGGGTTTCTTTATTATTATTTTTTATTGTTTATATTAGTTGATAGTTTTGGGATGACACTTGTAAACAGATGTGGGTAGCCTAATAAGTAAATGTTTTATTCCTCTATCTTCTGTGCGAAGAAGGTGTTATAGAATGATGACAGTCTGTAGATCAACTAGCTCTGAGCCATGAAGCGGTATTATTGATAATGATCACCGACACTGACTGGATTATTACTCCTGAATGAGAGTATAGTTCCACGTGCTGTTAACAACTAAGGCAGACATCCATAGACCGGACATAAGGCTATTAAATTTGCGTCATTGGCTGCAGATAGTTTCAATTGTAGATGCACTCATAGCAGCCTTCTCACATTCCTTCTCATTTCGGATTTAAAATGCACAACAGTGCATTTAATTAGGCTACAATTTAAATGGACATTTTAAACGCTTTTCCTCACATTTTCCATCTCGCTAACTGAACTATACAGTAGCCTAAATGCTCATTCATCTTTCGGCTATTGCGTAAAAGCCTCTTGTTCTGACATTTATTCATTTCACATCATTTAGAACTGTAGTAGTAGGCGCTATTATCTATCCAACCACCCAGATATGGCACTGCAGAATGGTTTGGGGGGCCCGGCATTGACAAGTTTGTGTACCTTTGGCCTAAAACATCAACGTTTTGGGCAATATTGGTGGTTGCATATTAGATCTGAAGTGAATTGGGTCGCGATGGTCTGTCATTTTTAAAAAGTGGGTACCCAGAAAAAAAGTTTAGGAAACACTGGCCTACACAATGCAGTGAAATAAACAGGAAAATAAAAGGGAGCCCACAAAATTCACAGTTTAATGAAAGAATGTTACATTGTACTGCTAGAGACTTGTTGCTTAGCACACCGTGCTGGAAATACCAGACGCTTTTCATGTTATGCCCTAGAGAAATAACTGTAGGTTATTCAAATATTATATATTGTTATTACGCACATAGGTGACAAGTGCTTCCTAAATACAGCAATGTTGTGCCTCACGGGCGGCTTAGCCAGCAATGTTGGTGCGAGATAATCTGAAGACATTTTTTCCAGACACCTCAAGGTGTAAGAAATAGTTATTTGTAGAGGTCTCTTCAATTAAGTTTTTATTGCCTGTCTTATGTCCTAAAGTTATGAATGTTTTAAAAATGACAAAACAATTTGTACAAATTATATAACGTTTCAATATGCTTACTTTCTCTATGTCTTTTTCCTTTTAATTATTGATCCTAGGCACACCCTTGCAACCACTCCAAAAAACATAGCAACATCCTAGCAACCACTTTGCATGCACTGGTATTTCCTTCAGGAAATGCATTTCTAGTCTTAAATAATGATATAGGAGGGTATTGGGACCAATAAAAACTATGAACCATTACTATTGCAATTTGTTTTGGGTTGGGCCTTTTTGAGCTAGATTGACTGGACTAAAGCCTATGGCCTGCATCTCTGGTGCTTAGACCCAAAACATTTGAATAACAATCCTTACGGAAACAATAGAGCTTCACACCTTTGGTGCAGGACACAGCCTGCATCTCTGGTACTCGTGCCCTAATTAACTGAAAATGGAAAAGAAAGCAAGGCCTACCTGACTTCATCCACCAGACTGCTCATTTCACTGACCAATCTCTGATTTTCCTGCTCAAACTGAGAAAAAGGCTTATATTAGAAATTCAATTGCAAAGTACATTAATGAATATGTGAATGAATGATGGAATTGCATAATCTTTTTGAAAATTCATAATTGAAATAAATAATTGGACACTCTAATTCAATATTATAATCTCGCATTTCAAATTTCCTTTTTCTTTTTCAAATTCGAATTTGAAAAAGGAGTCAAGAGTACGAAATCGACGCAGCGACGATAGTTTAAATACCGTTACAAAATCGATTTTTGGAATTCTATGAATCAATTTTTTATTGGTACAGCTTGAATCACAATACAAATGTGAATAATTTTTGCACACCCCTATTATTTTTTAGAATTCATTCATGCATTACTAAACTATGCATTTATTATGATTTATGTGAGAAATAAAGTTTCACATTTTAAGCATTCACACTATGTTATGTTGTTGTAATTATTGTAACTATGTAATTATTGGTTAGTTTGTGTGTGTGTGACTACTGGCCTGCTTTTAATGAAACTTGGCAGAAATGTGTAGCATGGACAAAGGTTCATGAAGAATCGGTTAAATTTTAAAAAGTGAAATTAAACTCAAGAGGATGCCTTTGAGTGCCGTATACTGCAACATTAGCAGAAGCAAAGATACATTTGTTACATTTGTAAAAAAAAACTAGCTGAAAGGGAAACTAAATGTCTGTAAGCAGCATGTGCTCCATAATTCAATGGGTTCTTTCTTAGCTCATGCCACACCTATCCACCAATGGACACATATAAAAACATAACTCCATGGCAGGTAGGGAGGTAATAATAACAAATAAGCTTCTGAAGCAATTCAATGTTACATGGCTAACAGACTAAGAAATTGCATAGTTGTTTTCCAGAATGACTTGATAAAAACAGTTCTGTACCATCTGTATCTCTTCAGGAGAAAGCTCATCATCTGTTTTGCTGTCTTCCCATAAAGGTGCACTGCTTCCTGGCATTTCGGTCACTGTCTTCTCTGAAAGTGAATAGGTAAAGAGGACAAGCATTCACTAAATTTGTTCTGAAAATATTAGTTACATAAATTGTACTATAGGGCATGAAAGGTCTATTATGTGTGACAAAAGTAATTGCTATATGCATTTATATCTGCCACAGGAAGAATATCGTTAATTGGATGTTTATGTTATGATGGTATGGTATTGACAGATGCTTTTGTCCAAATCAACTTATCGTATGAACACTACATCTATCTATAAATAACAGGAACGTCTGTCTGTCTGTGTTTGTGTGTTATTCGCATATCTGTCGAACCGTTCTGTCGGTAAATTTATGCATTTACCTTATTACCTTACCTTATTCCGACAACCTATAATATTTCTGTTCAAATTCTACGTCTTCATATTATTTTCAGCCCTTGAAATGACTTCAGTTTTACAGCCTAAACACATTGTCAGGTAAGCAATGTTTGGGCAGTAATATAATGAAAAGTATTATTCATAGCCAGCCCAAACTGTGTAGGGTGGAAGACAAACATATTCTTAGTGTGACTGAACAATTACAAATTTGTACAGCATTCTCATTGATTTTTTTATAAGGGCCTAGATTTAGGCCCTTATAGAGTAAAAAAGGGCCAGTGACATTAAGGATAGTATAAACTTGTTTTTGTACGCTTTTGGTATCAATCATTATTTTTTTCTCTACAAACTACAGTATATGTTATTGATGCTGTACCAATGCTGTACCAATATTCTCTCCACACCGAGTCAAAATCATTGTTTTGCTTCAGGGCCAAGAACGAAAACCCATAGGTATACAATGTAACCAAATGTATTTATGTATGTATGTATATACGTCGTACGTTTTTCATAGTTTGGGACTGTTAGTTAGTATGAATTGACATGAACCCTACATGAAACATTACCGTCTACAGCCGCGAGACGGCACTCTAGGCTTGTGGAATGAGATCGGGAGCTTGGTGAACTTGCGACAGGTCAGACATTTTTTTGTACTTAAGCCCAAAAGTTAGAGGGGGTTCGGGGTGTCACCACTGGGAAAATGTATTAAATATTGTTATATAAATGCACAAGTTCTGCCCACTTTCAGTCAGAGATTAGGGCTTGCACTATGCCTAAAACCCACATGAATACCGTAAATCCTCAAATTTACAGGCCGGGATTCTATTTATGAATAAAGGCCGGCCCCCAAATAAGCCGGGGTAATAATTGCCTACATTGTTTCGATTTAACTCGACATTTGACACGCACTCAAAATGTTATTTTAAACATGCATCTTGTTTTCGCTCTCGCTCTCTCAGAGGTAGCCTGGCGAGCATTTGCTCTGCTGCTGGCTTGTCCCTCCACATTGCCCAAAATGCTTGATTGCATTGCATTCTCCACATGTTTAGCTAAATTTTCATGTACCACATCAGCATTTTTGTTCAGTGAATCTTTTGTAAATTGCATTACAATTACCGTCGGGCCACCTTCCTTATCGCCCAGTTCGCCTCAGCTTGATTAAGATTCCCGGTAGAATTATCTTTTTGGCCTCTATGTTTCCAGTTACATAATCTTTCTATTCTTGGTCTTGGATTTTGTGAAATAAATTTCTAAATAAATGCGACTTATATGTTTTTTTCCTCTTCATGAGGCATTTTTTGACTAATGCGACTTATACTCTGGAGCGACTTATAGTCCGGAAAATACGGTACATCATTTGCACTTTATACATGAAATTACTAGAAACTGAGCTATCCCCATGTTGATTTTCATGTTCCTACTAGCTACCCCACATAGCATTTTAGTCCTATGAACACTACCAAAAATACAAATCACACATACTTTTATCCTTAATATTTTCATGTGCATTTGTTGTAGAGACTTCAATATTGTCTCAACATTAATGAAGTATTGTATTTACAGACAAAGCAATGATTGGTGCCAAATGGATAAAAAAAAACAAGACCCTCAAAAATACATGACCCTCAATATCACCAGTTTTGCAACTAAAACTTTTAACTGTCCAATCATACCGAGAACATGTCTGTCTTCCACCTATTATGTTTAGGAAGGAGCAGAGACACACGGAATGCGTATTACACTTTTTCTCAACTTGTTCACTCACACTTCATTGCATGCGCACACACCTAACATCACGCAGCTGTTTCTATAACAACCAACACTGCTAGACTCTATCTTCATAATAGTCCCCTTACTTTTTCCTAGCAGTGTGTACATGTAGATAAATGGGTATTGTTAATTATGTGTACACAACACCACCCTACAGAGTTTGGGCAGGCTAGGAATAATACTTTTCAAGATATTAATGCCCAAACATGGCCTCCAAGAGGCATTTCTGAGAGTGTAAAATGTATACAATATGACGGGTGAAAAAATGTATGAAAACATTGGAATTTAACAAAAAAAAATTACAGGTCTAAGTTTTGGGACCTAAATATTAGGTAGACAAACTTTTAGTAAAATCTGAGACAGTAAAACAACCATTTTCCTGAATTTTGTCTGATTTGTCACAGAATGACCCTTTTTTTGTGGTACATTAGATCCATTCTTTTTTGCTAAGATTTTCTTTCATATGACAAGAGACTCAAAGCTGTGTAAAATCTTCTTCAGCATACCTTCTTTTCCAAAGAAAATACAATAACATGTCTGTATCAGTGACTTGAAATCATGAACACTATAATGCCTTAGTGCATTTCTTTTTTTTTTTAATCATCAGGTCTGCAGGTCATTAGGGGCCTGCAGGTCATTGTAGGTCTATGGTCTTACATGTATGTATGTTGTCTTTTACATGTATGCAGTCTTTATGTATGTATGTGGTCTATATGTATGCACAGAAGCTCTATGTAGGCTTCTAATGGGTGCATGTCGACTGGTGTGCTTGTGTATCTATGTGTGTTTGGGTGTCTGTGCATGCTTAGCAGCACATATGTCTCGTTCTTTGTATGGTGCCCGGATCCATGCCACTGAAGCACCCCTGGGAAATGACTAACTTTAACAGACTTACCCTCGTTGTCCAGAGGTGCCACTGGTGTCTATCGAAAGGGGGTTACGCTATAAACAAAGTGGTTTTCCAATCCATTAAGTAGAATGTCTCAAAGACGTTGCGAAAATATAATAGCGGGGGAAAAACTCACAAAACATCGCTTTATCATTATTTTTGACCAATGTTGTAACGTTGTTCTCTTTCAAAAATAAAAGTCCAATAAACACATTGGGAAGAAAAAAAAACCCGATGGATTTTGAATCTCTGTCAGCTGACATTTTAGAATTAATCACGCTGTGTGTTTCTGTTTACCTGCTGTACCACTGCTATCCTCTTTCTGTGCTTTCTGCATGGTCTGCTCTGGAGGAGTCTTCACCTTACTTTGGTGCTCAGGTTCAAGCCTTGAACTGGAAAAAGTTCCAGTCAGCAAGTTTTTTGGATTACAAAAAAATAATATTAAAATCATAAGACTTTAAGAGACTTAAGTGAGAAACATTTTTGAATACTTGAAATATGCAGGAGTTTCCTATGATTTGAAACATGTTTTACAGGTATTAGTTTTGGAAAATCTTCACATTCATTTCAATGGTATATGGACATGTAAAACACTTGTTGTTCTACCATATTTCAAGAAAAACTAGTGAACAATACATTATCATAAGGAAGAAACAATGGTATACAGTAGGCTCCCTGCAGTCTTAGCACTGCAATGTAATAAATTAATCTGCTAGTTGACGCTTGATAGATTTCATGCCTTCCTGTCTTATTATAATAAAAGTATGCACTCCCACTTACAGTCGCTTCTTGTCTACAACTCGTTTTACTCGTATAGCCCTCTGTTCTGAATACAGTTTGCACACACCTGTTACAGAATAAAATATTATGTGAACAAAAATTCAAATAAGCCACATTTTAATATAGTTTCTGTAAGAGATAATGGACGACATGGCTTTCGGTTATCAGAAAAATAATGCATGTTCATGGTGGTAATGCAGCCTCGATGTACAGATAACCAAATGCCGTGGAGTCCATTATCCCACTTATACAACTGTTGCCACTTGTGTTGTGTTAATTTGCAGCTATAATTTCCCATTTTTAAATCACTAAAACTGTCTTGTTTGTAGAACTATTTCTTTCAACCACATGCCAACTAATTTCTCAACTTGCAGGACAAACTGTCGCTAGTAGTTCTAAATGGATGGTTACTATGGCCAAAGGCCAGTCGTTAGTTCCATCTTTCTCATTGTCAAGTGGGCATATCCCTGGATTCTGTTGGACCTTAGCTTGTAAAATTGCTGTTTTACTTAGTCTACTGCAGTGCAACTGAGCTAAATGCCACCTGAGTCATACAGTATGTCCCAATGTCACCATGCTCTGAACATCTGTCAGATCACTAATTTGTAGCTCTGTTGCAACGTGACACTTCATTTAAATTTTTCAAGGAGTTTGGCGAATTGATATACAAGCGTAATGCAGGCAAAAAACTGGAACTGCTTTGTAGGTGTGAAATTATCGGAAAAATAATTGATGTTCTAAACACAGCATCACAATATGAAATTCAACCAAGAAAAAAAAAACAAAAACAAAAAAAAAATTCTGACCACACCTTTCAGGTACACTTCTACAAGGTCTAGCATGGCACCATGATGCTCCTTAATCTGTAGTGAAATGACTTGTCTCTCAGCTGCACACACAAAGAAACAAACACACAAGGACACAGTCATGTAGTACACAATAAGAATATTCATGCCTGACTCATTTATACACTGAATGAATAGAGTGCTTCAATAATTCAAGGGAAATTGTTGGTCAGAATTGTGCTCATATCACAAAATCTTACATTTTATACAGCACAGCATAAGACCCACTTCAGTCACCACTAAAAACTCTCTGTACCCACTAAAAAAATCTCTGTACCCAAAATGATATATGTTATACATGTTTATTTCATGAAATAACTCCCTTTATGGTCATGAAATTGCTTTGATCTACATTTTGAATATGTGTATTTGGTCCTTATTTATTATCTCATGTTTTTCTATGTTGACTGAGTGTACAGTACCCTCCAGAATTATTGCCACCTTTGGTAAAGTTGACTAAAAACAGGTATAAAAAATAATCTTTTGGTGATTTATTGTACTCTCAAAATGAAAACAAGGAAAAATCCACCCTTGAAGGAAAGCAAATTTATTCTGAGAAAAAGGGAAATCTCGTAAAGAAATAATTATTTTTAACGAAAACACGTTGCTCACAATTATTGGCACCCCTACCCTAGACAAATCTTATATATAAAACCTAACAGAAGGACTTTCCCATCTAATTTCAACTTATTTAAGTTAATCAGAGTGTCTGTGAACTTTCAGAAGTAGTTCATGCTACAAATTATCGTTTTCAGAAATGAGTAGCAAGCAACAAAGATATCTGACACACATCACAAATTTCCCCTCACTGAATGACTTATTAGCATGAGAAATGCTCCAATGTAACAACTGATATGCTGCCAATGTGACCGTCAAATGTTCCGTCTAGTGTTCAGTAAATTTTTTAAAAGAAAATAAACAAAAAGAAAACGAGTCTGCTTCTCTGACTGACGTCTATATAGCCTACCTTTACCTTGTACTTGCAAAGGTCAGTGCCTTTGGGAAATGTTCAGGTTGGAAGCTTTATGCATCAGTTAAGTCTGGCATACCATGTACCAAACTAACGTGTAGAACACGTTTTTTAATGGTGTTATTTAGGTTACGTTGACATATTAACCAGAAAGGCTATGCTAGCCTACAAAAAGATGAATCATCCTTTTGAATGTCCGTGTTCCGCTTTCTATTTATGCTTAGCGTCAGGGTTTTCCTAATTGCAACAGTATCATTACACCTGGCTAAAGAAACAAAGTCTGCTTCTTTTTGGGCTAGATTCCTATCCATAACATGACGGTAAAATTATTTTAATTTAAACATTGCAGCCTAACTATTGGCAGTACTATCAACTTATGAAAAGCATTTTCATTTACCAGAAATAATAGGCTATTTATCCTTAAATCCAAGGAGAAGTGAGAACATCAGTTGAGCAGCCGCACGAGAGGAGGCAAAGAGCTGCAGGTTCGCCACCCCTGCACTAAGGTATAAAAATAAAGTGACACAGAGGCTAAATCCTCTATTCATTTTTCAACATTGGAAAGACAAGATAATTCACTAAATTTATATAAAAAGAAAGTGTGTTGACATTTGTAAGTCAGGGAATATCTATAAAAACAAAATACTTTGTTGAAAATGCCTATATTTACAGCTAAAACAATGATTGAAAGGTTCTAATCAACTGGAAATGTGACAAACATGCTTGGACAAAGACCCATGGTTATCTTGCCCCCACGTACAGTATGGAGGATGGTAAGATAGGCAAATCCACAAGAACCTCTGTTGGAGAGTTACAGAAAAAGGTATCATCTTGGGGTCACCAAGTCCCCCAAAACATCTTCAAAAGTGATCTCACTGCTAATAGATTATTTAGAGGGCATGCCAGGTAAAAGCCTGTCCAGTCATTTAATTACCAATGTAAACGGCAGGTGTAACTGAATGGTACTGTGACTTCGTCTGGAAGTGTAGTCTATAATTGTCAGATGAAATTAAAATTCCGCTTTTTGGCTTAAGGCAGTGGTCACCAACCCGTCAATATCGATCAACCTGTAGATCTTTAGGACTTACCCAGTAGATCCCGAGAATAACAGGAAAAGTAAAACCACAGTCATCAAATTCCTGCATGTTTGGCAACATTTACAAGGCCTAAATTTCAGTGCGGGATTGCGGGTATAGCGCATGATTTATTCAAGACCCGCAACTCTAGCCATCATAATGCGAGAAATTCCCGCACACATTTTACATCGCTGTCTGATAACGTTAATGTAAAAATGGAGCGGCATGAATGCGGGACCGGACGGACCAACTTCTGACGTAACCCCATGCAGACACACAAACGCGCACAACAGCACTTTGCAGGTGCGCTCTCTCTGTCTTGCAACAGGACTTGTCACCGCTGAAGTCAAATTATACTAGGTGCTTCTACAACTGCTACCTGACAGGAAATTAAAACAAAAGTTTAGCGATCAGGAACGGTCAGGAATTTGTTCTCCATTTGAAGAACGTAATCCATTGCGGACGTGCATAGACAGCTACAGACACGGAGCGCATCGTAGGCCTGGTTACTTTCACTTTCTAGAGTGCGCAAACATTATCAAATTTATCATGACATGTGTTGTCACAAACACTTCAATTAGAAAATCAAAACCAAAATCATGTAAGTAAAGACTATGTTAAGAGTTTTATATCATTGACGCCTGTATAAGGGGTTGGAGGATGTGATATTTTTGACCTGATACATTTGCCTAATTAAAAGGCCTTAAATTGGAAGCATTTTGGTTTTGATTCTCTTTTGACGCTTCGAGGTAGATCTTGCCTTTGTTCAAGGCCAAGGTCAGGGATCTTGGGCTCAAAAAGGTTGGTGACCACTGGCTTAAGGCATTAAGATCAATTCCCAAAAGATGATTTTATATTCCTCTTTTTAGTCAACTTTTAGTCAACTGTAATTCATACAAACAATTATTTTTTTTTACATCTACTTTGGAGTCTTACCCTCCATTCGTAGCTGTTTAATAGCATCAGAACAGGTCCTTATAAAGATCTGAGCATCTTGATCAATCTGATCCCTCTCAGTGTCTGTCATGCGGGTTAAATCTGATGAGATAAGGCTGAAAAAGATGAGCACACCAATGTATAACCATATTAAAGGTAACAACAGGAGAAAATCACATGACATAACCTAGCGTGAAAATGGCGATACAGTTTAACTCCCATACCATATAGCTCATTGTGCTCAAAGTCTATCGTAATAAGTTACTTCAGTGCTACCGTCTCCATTTCTGCTGGTTCTTATGGGTTAAGAATGTCTCATTACTCAGCTTATAATTAGTCAGCTGTCAAAAAAGCACTCGACGTTGGGTGCTTTTCTTCTGAGAAGTTTAACTTTTTTTGGTACACAATATATTCCCAGATCGGACGGTACGCCCCCTACAGTTCAATACGCAGTGAACTGTGATAATTTGGCACATTTATCATGTTCTATAATTTTCAAAACTTACATAAAACTTGCGCAGTTAACTGCACTGTTGTATCCTACATGCATAGAACATCTCTGGAGTCTATGAGCCCATTAGCTCTCTGTGCAAATAGGAGTTCAAGAAGACTGTGACACTTGAACAGGAGTCACTGTCTTTATTATGCGCTGTGAAGGAGCATCTTGGATTTCAGAACAGTGGCTAGGATAGTACTTTACAGAAGACTGTAAAGTAACATAGTCTGCAAGCCTACCCAGCTAAAAGCTTCTATCATATCTGCTGCTACCAGAGCAGGGGCAACGAACATGGGCGCCGTGGCCATCCAAAAATTCCTACTCTGGAAATCACATAATTATGTCCAAAGATAATAAACAAACTTACCTGCCCAGGTTCACATAGTCCTTTCTGTGTTGCAGCAGGAAGTCTTTCAGTTTTGTGATATTTGAAATCTATGGAAATCAAAAACATAAAAAGCCTTATATATCACTTGTTTATTTGGAATTTTCAACGAATAACAAGATGACAAATTAATGTTTAACAAAATTTGTAGAAGAGAAAAAATGGTCATGCTACTGATTTATCCGACGGAGTATTAGGGCCACACATGAAGAAAACAAGTATTTTTGCCATGACGAGATTAAACTCGACATGTCGACATTAAACTTAACATTTCGAGAAAAAAGTTGAAATGTCATGTCGACTTTAATCTCGAAATAAAGTTTAAACATAGCCTACAGTTTAAGCCATGTAGCCTACACTAACACACAATATGTGACAATCATGAATAATAGGCCTAGCAGCTACTTCAAATAGGTAACTCATGATATTTCAACGAACTCATGATAACTCATGATATTTCAACTTTATTCTCAACATGTCGAGTTTAATCTCGTCATGGCAAAATATTTGTTTTCTTCATGTGTGGCCGTAATACTCGTAGATTTACCAACCAAATTGCAGTTGGTTTGAAGTCACATTTTAGTCTTCTTGTCTCACTTTGGTTTACTTTTGGATTTCATCAGTGGAAGTGGAACTTTCAATTTTAGTCTAATTTTAGACAGTGTTCATCAGTTTTAATTTTAGTTTAATTTTAGTCAATGTTTTAGTCATCATTTTGGAACAGAAAATCCATTGTGAATACATTGAGCCAATAATGTGGTGTGTTGTGGAGACATCCTGCCAATAATGTGTTGTGATCTCGCCGCTGGCGCAAGATTGGTGTCGTGAAGCCTTGCGCACACGCATTTCTGCCGAAACGGATGCCCGATGAGTGCCCAAAAAGCGTTGCAATATGGCTGCCGAGTGGAGGAACTTGCCTAAAAGGACTTTGGTTACCTGCAGGGTGCAATTTGCCGTGGCATTTCCCTACTTCTGGTCTTGTTATCCCTGCCTCTACTTAATTATTTTATCCCCAGTGGGAAAAACATTTACGGAAAAAGGATTCAGTGCAGCAATGCTTATTGTCATATTTTAGAACCCTCAAAATCTGATAATTGAAAATGCAACGGAGCGCCACACAGATGAGAATGAACAGGTTGTACGAAGCAACTTACATTAAGCATTAAGCTATTCTGGGCCAGGGATCAACATCATGCACCGGGCCCCTTTCATTAGGTCAAGAACCATATAACTTATTTGCGTTTTTTGGCTCCTTTTTTTGTATTTTGTACCCTCCATTTATGTTCCCTTCTTTTCTGGCTACAAGATTTGTTTTACAGAAATGTTTTCCACTAGTTTAGCCTACCAAGAACAGAATGTTTTGATATCATGTCTTGACTCTTGCCGATGGGCTAAGGGGATAATAATAATAATAATTATGTTATTATTATTATAAGGTGCAAAGCCCTATTGTTTCTGTAAGGATTATTAGGGCCCGAGCACCGAAAGCGCAAGGCCCTATTGTTAGGAGGATTATTATTATTATAGTTGGCGGTATCCTGCCGCGCTATGCCTTTTTTGAGGTGGTTCCCATGGACGAAAATCTCATGAAATTTGGCACAAACAACAGGTGAGCGATAAATCTGTCATGGACAAAGGCTTGGCCCCGGGTGTGGCCTATGGACTCCGTAGTGCCCCCTTGTCACTTAGTCTCGTGGTTGACATAATACTTTCAGCTCTGCACACCAAATTTGGTAGGTGCGTGTAACTACCCAAGACGAACAACTTTCACATGTACATTGCATTAGCCACACCCAACAGGAAGTGAGATATTTGGGATTTTGTGCGTTGTGCACATGAACGGATTTGACGCACTGTGGTTGGCATATAGTTTCAGCTACACACACCAAATTTGGTACGTGTTTGTAACTCCGTAAGATGAACCACTTTCATTTGTACATTGCATCAGCCACACCCAACAGGAAGTGAGATATTTGGGATTTTGTGTGTTGTGACATGATCAATTTTGACATACTTCTCCTAGACGATTCATCCGATTCATGTCAAATATGATGTCAAGATGTTGTTGATTCTAAATTGAGAAGTCTATGGAAGCAAATTAGGCTCAAATGTGTTGTACGTGTGCATCATATTTTGAAACTGTAGAAATTATTTGTAACTGTAAAAATGATCTGTCGATGTTACAAACCCTACACTTAACAAATTTATTCTACAGGTACGGATCGGTTTTACAGATAAATCATCCTACAGTGACAAATATTTTACCATTACAAAAATATTCTACAATTACAAATCACTATTCTACACACAAAAAGTTCTATAATTCTACAGTTACAAATCTTTTCTGCAGGTGCACAGACTTTTGCACCACTTTAGGGATGAGAAGTGTCTCATCTGCATTGTGTGTGTGTGTATCAGGATTTGTAACTGTAAAACAGATTTGTGACTTTACAAAAAAATAACATGGACAATTTTTAGTATTACCGATATGTCCTTCACTGACAAATATATTCCACAGGTACTAAACCTTCCACAGTTACTGTCTTTCAATTACAAATCTATTCTGCCATTACGAATCGCACAAGTACATTTTTTGCAAGTACGAGTACTGTTCTAGCACTTCTTCTTTAATAGCCAATGGCGATGCTCAGGTTTGGCTAGCCAAATCATGAATCTCAGTTCATCCAGCAATCATCGCTTGAGGTAAGCTTATATCCACTAATCATTATTAATACAGCCAGTGGTCCTGATACACGGGGCAATTTTTTGGGCAATGTTGCTGGGAACTAATGAGGGCAACAGACAAATAACTTTGTTAACAAAACCACCGCAACATTTCCTGGCAACATTGCCCCGTGTACCATCAATTTAAGAGATCTGGGGGTATTTCAGAAAGGAGGTTTAACAAACACTGAGATAAAACTTAACCTCTGGGTTGTCTGAACCTGTGGCGAGTAAACCCGAGCTGTCGGTTCAAAAACACCGGTTACCAATTAGAGCACCGTATTTTTCAGAGGCGGAGTAACAAGTTCTCCTCGAGGCTTACGAGGTGGAGAGAGCTGTAATAAAAAAAAAAGAGCAATACTTCAGCATCTGCCAAGGAACGAGACCTTGCTTGGCAGAGAATAGCCTAACTGACCGTGTAAATGCGTACGTTTAGGATAGCCTATTAATGTCAAAAGCACAATATATTAAATAATTCAGTGGACATTACGTATTGACTGCTTTGAATGGTGCTTTCTTTAAATGTCATTTTCTATTTTAACACATGTTTTGCACTCCAGCATTGGAATCAAGGTAAGCTGGGGTGATGAATGTCAGAAGGCATGGGTATCCTCTATCCCCGAGTACCCATCAAGTTCTCCTGTAATTGCACATATAACATTAAGTTACAGCCTACTCATGAATTAGTCTGTAGTGGATCTGATGATATTCCAGTAAGGTATAGGCCTAACGCACCCTGTTGAAATGTGTCGCTAGATTCCCGGTACATCCTGGCATCGTGTACTGGCCCAGGCCATAAATTTCACCTCCACGTTTATGATAAGATGTGAAGCATCACATATCATCTGGCAATTATTAAAGGGGCACCAGGCAACATTTTTTCGTGTTAATTAATCATCTTCGTAAGTCGGTATATGGTTAAATGACTCATTACAGGGCGAATGAAGACTCTCTCGCCACCCCTACTGCCTGTAGGAAGAATATCCCACTTGCAAGTTTGGTGTATCCTACCCGCTGACCTTCAGTCTCTCAAAGTCTCAGACATCGTGAGAAGCAGGATCAGTTTACATCCTGCATCCCCAGCACAGAGGCAGGCTAACGAAACGCTAGCGATTGTTGCAAACGGGTGTGTATTGGTAGAGCCGGCGAAAAAGCAGCGAAAACCCTTGACGGAAGATGCAAAGAAAAGGAAAAGAGCTTCAGACCGAAAAATAAAGGCTCGCATTACGTATCGCACGCGCACAGACCCGGTAGGGGAGCTTCGTAGAGAAAAAGCATCAGGCTTGCCTGGTATCCCTAAATAAAAATGTGTTTTAAACACCATTAAGAGAGCATCCAAAATTAGAAGTGGCCTATAGCCTATCCATTAGACCTTAATTCTAATGTTAGGAAATCCTGAAATAGCCAAGGCCCATTAATTGAAAGCTCACCAGCAAAGATAGCCTATTGTCGGTGCAAATTTGGAAAACTTAAAATAAGTGCTGACCTGCCATTTGGTGAAACTACACTTTAATGATCTTCCTGGGTTTGTGGCCAGGAAAACAATGAAGTTGCGCAGGAACTGCTTTGCAAGGCAAACTTTACCCACCGACCGACAAAAACTCGCAGTCGGAGAGCGATCGTCGATGCACATAATTTGGAGAGAGGCAAAAAGTGTAGCCTATTAAAAAACTACAAAAAAGTAAAAAAATATAGAAAATAACTAAACATCAACATTTTGGGCTTTTTCCCTTTCCTATTCAACACATTTAAAATGGCACTGTTTTAAATGTTATTCTTATGCTGGGATACCCTGCCATGTCAACATTAATAAATCATTTTATTCTAACCCTCATTTATTCATTTGGCTGACATTTTATCCAAAGCAACTTACATACATTGATTCTTACCAGAGCAAGTTGGTGTTAAGAAACAAAATCACAATTTTTCTGTCTATTGCATATCGTGCACACATTGTAGTTGTTAAATATATTTTAATAACTAGGAAAAACAGCAATTGGCATACAGTTTTACTCACTGCATAGTTTATTCATTGGATAAACAACTGGGTCTGGAACTCTCTGGAAATTGTTGGACTATACTGCACTGAACTTGCAGAAAACTGGAAGGATGTGAATGCTAGATCAAGCCAAAACTGAAATGGCTTGACTTCAGTGCTACATCCATAGATTCTTTAAAGATGTTGTATGTTCTGCTCCCTACAGGGAGTTTCAAGGTTGACATGCATGTTGATACAGTTGGCATTGACCCTGCCAACAACTCAACATACATGTGTTCTGGGAGGACAGATGATCCCATCCAGAAGACCACCAGGTCTTTCAATGTTTCTGAAGAACCTGTAATTAGGCTTGGAGGGGGGTTGTGGCTATGATGAAAATGCCTTTTGTATGCTGTATATGCCCGGGCAGAGCCAAACGTGTATTCTAATTTATATGATCATGTATCATGTAAAAATGTATTGAAGCTCACCTGAGCCTATAAGTATATCCTGTGGTGATTATATACCATACTCATAAATATAAGTACCTAACCTAAACCTAACAGTGTAAAAAGTAGTTCAGAAAACAATTACATAGGTAAGTCATGTTGAGAATGAGCTTTTTTCAGCCTTGACTCTCATTTTGGATTAGTCTTGACTTGACTCAAAAACTTTGGACTCGGCTTTGTCTTGGACTTGAATCTCTTTTGACTATATGTCTCGACTAGTCCTGGCTTGGACTCGACATATAAAAGACAGTCTTGACTACAGCCCTGTAGGTACTGCCAAAACTGTTCTGAGTATGGTTTAGTAAGCATTCCTAAAAATAAAGCATTTCATTCAGTCACAATCATTATTTGGCAATGGTCTAGTAATAGTCATTACCATTATTTTTAGAGCTTTTCTTTCATATAGGCCTATTAAAATGAATTAATTGGATATTTCCTTGACACTCACTTCATGCCACCCAGGCACCCACCATGAAACATCTATTCTACATTATGTTTTAGAAGACGTTCTGTTAATATTTGTTTAATTATAGGCCCTACTGGAATGTTATGGAAGAATGTTGGTCCTGGAAACTTCACGTAGTAATTTGACTAATTTGCTGACAGCTAGGCTTCTACATGAAATAGTCTAGGTCCTTGCAGTGAATTGATCTCGGAGTTGTGTCCTACGGTGTCTTCAGAATTGTCACTGGGTCCACGTTTTTGATTATGACATCATGTTGTTAAAAAGTTACGCAGTCTGTTTTGGTTTATATGCAATGACTTGTGCTGAGTTTACTTAACAAGTTCCTCAATTCTCAATCAATTACGTTTGCTTTTTGCTTACGATTACTTAGTAAACTGGGTAGGTAACGTGAAATTGTCGTGACGTATCTGATGGATACTCACCACCTCCTTAGCTTTGGATGAAAATCCATTGATGGGGCGACTTCTCTTGAGTATTTCCTCTTTCTGTGATTCAAAAGCAAGACCTATTGCTTTATTACGCGTTTTCACAGTTTTGACACTAGCTTTGAACAATAATGTAATATCCACAGCCATTGCAAATAAGCTAGTAAAAGAGAACCGTCATATCAAAGTGGACCAACTTCCAGTCGCACCTCCTTAACTTCCCGTATCATAATAAAAGTCCTTATGGTTCATTCCACCGAATCGGTGCCTTTTGCGTCCCACAACATATAATCAGTTGTAAAGTTGCTTTAACAACAAATACATGTGTAATTTAAAAAACTTAATGTTACCATAGATCTGCATCAATATAAGACCAAGTAAACCCAATAAAATACAAGTTCAAATGATTAAAATCACATAATAATGATAAATCATGGCTAGTTCAACACGCCAAACTTTTGGGAGTGTGGCACCACACACACACACACACACACACACACAGTAAAGTTGCCAACTGTCCCGAATTGTCCGGGACATGGATTTTGGGTAATTTTGTTTTGGCTTAGGCTAAACGCACCTGGAACAAAGTGTCCAGTGCCGCCTCTACCGCATGCGCATCTCGCACTGTGCTAGCGCACCAAGGGACAGAGGGGCACCACAATTTAGCCAGATAGCGGCAAAACTTCTTTTCACTCTTCTTAGAGAACGTTTCCAATGTCAAAATGCACCAACAGCATCTTAGATAAGGATGATGGTTTTGGGTCCTCTCGCAGTCTCCATTTATGAAGCACATCTCACTTGAACGTTATGCTCATTTAAATTCGGAACGCGTCTGAGCACGCATGAGAGGGAGACCGAGTTCTAGCTGGCTTTACTGTAATTTATATCTCCTTTTTAATATAAGAAACTTTAAAAAGGAAATCATGATTACAACAAAAACAACGCTAGAGGAGATTGCGGAATTATCCGGTTCCCACTATTGACCATTTTATAAAATGTGAGGGCATTTTACATACTGTTGGCTGCATGCACTGTGATTTGGAATGTGATAGAATATGAAGATGGAATTGGTGAGTCTTGAGGTCTTCAATAATTCGTTTCCCTAAACTAAGCATGAACTACATGAACATGACTACACTACACTACACTACATGAAGCACATATGCCAATTGAAACACATTCCTCTGAGATAGCTAGGTGGCTACCAGGTTCATAATTCACTTTTAATTGCCAACAGAAAAGATCTAACATCATCATTACATGCTTCTATTTCCAAATAAAAGCAATGAAGGTTTATACCAACTTATAGTATGCTCATCATTTTTAATATTGTGCTATAAATGTGGCACAAACAATATAGCCTAGGCTATATTTGAATGGATGGCAAAATATTATGTATACCATGCTCTTAAAAGGAACAGTGCACTATTTATAAATGAGTTAAACAGCATCAAATCAGTATTATTTTTTAAGAAATTAATATTTTAAAACAAAATTACTTTGTCATTATTATCATTTGAATAATATAAAACAGTAATCCGGGACGAAGGGCCTTTGCCAGACAGGTAACAAAGGACCCAATGGTCACTATGAATGACATCCACAGTTCCTTAGAGAGGATGAGAAAAGCGTAAAGGACAAACATCAGTGCAGCTCAGTGCCTGGTTCCTTCCACACACACCGTTGGGAATTGTGGCCAAATAGTTCAGTCTTCGTTTCATCAGAGCAGATTTTACTTCTCATGGTCTGAGAGTCGTTGAGGTTCTTTTTGGGCGAATTATTGAACTCCTGGCAAAAAACGGCTTCTACCTGTCCACTCTACCATAAAGGCCTGAGTGATGCATTGATGTTTGTCCTTTACACTTCTCTCATCCTCTCAAAGGAACTCTAGATCTCACTAATAGTGACCATTGGGTTCTTGGTTACCTGCCTGGCCCTTCGTCCAGTTCGTTACCAAGGCCCTTCGTCCCGGATTACTCAGTTTGGCTGAGCGGCCAGATCTAGGAAGACTGTTGGTTCTTCAAAACTTTTCCATTTGAGAATGATGGAGGCTACCGTGCTCTTGGGCACTTTCAATGCTGCAGAAATGTTCTTGTATCCTTCCCCAGATCTGTTCACACAACCCTGTCTCACAGGTCTACGTACAATTCTCTCTACCCTTGTGGCTTGGTTTTCACTCTGACATACACCAACTGCGAGACCTTATATAGAGAGGTGTGCCTCTCCTACTAATGTGCAGTGAATTCATTTACGCACAGGTGGACTCCAATCAAGTTGTAGACGCACTTCAAGGACGACTGATAGAAGTAGGATGCACCAAAGCTCAACTGCAAGCGTCATAACAAAAGGTGTGAATACTTAAATGTAAATAGAATATTTCAGTGTTTTATTTTTTTATACATCCAAACACTAGCTTTATTGTGGGGTGTTGGAGTATTGTGTGTAGATTGATTAGAAAAAAATAAATAAATAATTGAATCCATTTTAAGATGCGTCTGAAACTGTCAAAAGGTGGAAAAACTGAAGCGCTGTGAATACTTTCTGTATGCACTGTAGGCTGCATCATTTTCACTGTTAAAAATATACTACGCAGTTTCACATATTTTTGGTGACTGCAGAGCTCCCCCTAGAGTCGCGATATATTTAAATTCTACTCTGTCATTTTAAATAGCCTACTTTTCGTGGCTTGTTCCCCCTGTACGAGCCAAACTTGGTGAAGATCAGACAAAATTTGTGACCTGTTAAAATTTAGTTTCACTTTTGCTAAAATCCAATATGGAGAAAAATCGTCAGAGGCCGTTGAACTCCAAGGATCAGTGTGCTAAATTCACAATCAGTGTGCAAAATCAGTGTGCTAAATGTCACAACATTTTATCAGACAGTTCTATGGGCTGCCATAGACTTCAATGGCGGAGGAAAGATGTGTAATAATAATTGTAGTAAGAAAAGATAAACATGATGGGGCTTCGCAGCTTGGCGCCCAATAACAGGAAAACGTAGAAACACAATGGGGCTTCGCTTGGACCCCTAAAAAAAAACAATGCTTAGGGCATCCAAATGGCTAGTAGCGGCCCCGTTTCTCAATAAAGATCTTAGTTGAGCCTTGATGCCCACATGGTTTCAAAATGTTTTACAAATGCAATGTATACTCTTATTTACTTCAAATTTATTACTTACAAAATGTTGAACCATTTCTAATTACAAGAAAATACACATATTACTTTTTAACAATCATTAAAACAAAGTCTAAATAAGTGTATGTACAAACTTCTCATACATCTGACAAAGTATTTAAAAGCAAACATTTGACCAACATCAGCCTTAAAAAAAGAATGAAAAAGAAAAACAGTAGCAATTCCCAGTTTAGGACAGTAAAATTACAAATTGTATGATCGGAATAATAACAATTGTTTCTGGTTGGTTTGGAATTGTCAAATTGCAGGCCAGTAATACTTGCTTTTACTCCACTGAACATGGTGTCTGCATTCTGTGCCTTCTACACTTGTGGCAGTTCCTCAGTTTTCTTCATTTTTCTTGGTGTTACAGAGAAGCAATCCTAATTCAAGAAAATAAGACAATTTAGTTAAATTGTATTAGTATAATTAGAAAAAATATATTTTTCTGACTTTCTCTACACATGAAATTCCAGGAATCAAAGACATCTGTTTGCCTACAAAAAAGCTACCATCATTGCCCATATAAGGAGATCGACAGTGGGGTAATTGCTTTTTTCCTTTGGGATTTTGAATAATTGTGTCTGTTAAACTCTTGCGGTGACAAAGAAGTCTGAAATGCAGACATTTTGCCCTACACACTTTTGTCCACTGACTTCAAATGGGTTTTTTGATTTTCGGAATGTTAAGACAGAGAACTTGCTTTCTTTTTGCTATATGAAGTTGAGTGAAGCTACTTAGGCTACGTCTACACGAAACCAACGGGTGTATTTTCTCTTACCACTTTTATCACACCTTTAACACTACTGGTAAAGAAAAAAACGTTAAAATTGTTGAAACAGTTTGTTAAGCAGTCACATGAAATAAGGAGACTACAGACAATTTGGTTTTCAATTCAACTGTTCAACAAATAAAGTTCATTTTCAAGGTAGCCTATGTGACTGCTATGTGGAATTACGTATGCTTACGTATTGCATTAGGTCTGGGCACCACTGGAGAAAACATTAACATGCCTAAGTTAAGTAAGTTAAGCTAACGGTGTGTTTCTAACTTAGCCACAAAAGGCTAATACATTGTGCCCATAAATCATGACGGGGGAAAGAAAAAACATTTTAATATGATAAACAAATGGTTTGGTTTGTTATGACAAGCAGCGTGTCAGGTCGAGTGCGGTGGCTGAGTTGATGGGTGGGCTGTCATCATAAAATTGCCGGCTGTGACGTCTACACGGCAAAAGTTAGCCGGCGGTTTAAAAAAAAAATCCCACTTCGGTTACAAAAACTACTGGTTACAGCCTCCTAAAATGCCGGCGTCATGTACACGCAAGGCCTAACCGATAACATAAATTCACCGGTTTAAAAGGTGGAAAGGTGATAAAATCTAAACGTAAACTACATCTCAGTGCCTCTCCAACTTTGATTTACCTAAAGTTAACAATCTTACATTGCTGTGCACGTTGGTCTAACGTCAGGATAATATCTGAGGTGCTAGCATGATGACCAAGAGATGAGGCTACTCCCTTTTGTCTATTGAACTGTGAACTCTCCCACACCTTCAACTTAAGATCGATAACTCTATGAATCCCCAGAGGGGAAACAAGTTTGCTACCTTGGACAACACATAGCAACAGGACAGCAAAAAGACAAGGCAGGGTATATGCAGGAATCATAGAGTTGAATTTACTACTTTTTACTACCTTTTTTACTACCTCCACAATATTTTTTACTACCAACACGACATCAAGCAGCAGCCCTTTTTTTTTGGGGGGGGGGGGGGCTTTGAGTTATCCTAGCCAGCCCCCAGCCCTTGGCACAAATGACGCTAAAACACCAAACATGTGTGGTGAAAAATGAAGAACAAACACCACCGACTACCCCCAAAAAAAAAAACAACAACTCCAGTCTAAGGATAGGCCCAGAAATCTATTTATATGGATATATAAAGCCATTATTATTCGTATGGTATTGTTGTTGCACATTTGACACTAAAGCAGTCCGTGAAAACATGCACATCAGTGGACTGCTTTACTAATGCAAAATTGAAAACTATGCTTTCATTGCATTGCATTACTCAGCATGGATGCACGATGCTTGCATGATAAATACTTCCCAAAACAACAGTTAGGTAGGTAGGTAAGGATGCCATTTAGGAGTGTAAATCAAGTTTTAATCACAATTTGATACAATATAGTAATATATACAATATACATATTATTTAAGCCAATGATTTGATTCTTTTCGATTGCGATTCGATGCGTTACTGGGGTCTGTTGTCGATAGGAAATTATAGATTTTGGTTAGTTTTCATGGATTCAAATGCCAATATTATAGGCTAAATTATAGGCCAAATACTGAACATTGACTGTGGAATTAAGTAGGCTACAGAGTTTCTTTTCCCCCCCTAAAACCTCCTGTCACTAGCTAGATGCTTTCAAATTTAACATGGTTTTAAACTCATATGTTGCAGTTTTCGGTCACTGCAATAAAACTAGCCTATTTGGAATATTTTGTAGGCCTGTTGTTCCTTTTATGAGAACAATTTAACTGATCAAGTTTTCATAGGCTATTGAATGATTTAAATGTGAATGCCATAAACTTAATTTGCCATTAACTAGCGTGGTTCTTCACGCAGTTGTCATCTAAATGCAGTGTTTTGTAGGCTATTCAAAGAATTTCACGTTCATCACTCAGTTGTGGTGTAGGTCTGTCTTGACTGATCGCTGTCCCTTTAAATGTCTGGGACTTTAAATAACGGGACTTTTAAACTGCATGCTGTTTTTGTTGATGGACAGTGCCGTCTGTGATTCAGTTTTCTACCGTTTTAATAAATGACACGCGCACTTGCGTGGTTAAAAGTAAGGAATTGTTTTCACTCGTTTTCTTGCAATTCCGTAACATTAGATACTAGGTCACGTTAAAAAAAATTGTTGTCAGTTACTATGTCAGTGACTAGTTCGAACTTTGTTACTGACTGGCTAGGTGGAATTTTATTGCACGGTTCTGGATGATCACAGTCAGATGGCAGCACTACCGTCAGCTGAACGAAAGCTTACACTAGTCAAGTCCACAGTTGTTAAAACTTCCAGCTGAATTAGCCTAGTGCAAACAGAGAGTTGCCTCCTAACGGAGTGAGTGTAGCCTATATTCTCTTAGCTGCTATCAGAGTGATAGGCTAGCATAGGCCTACATCTACCGCTCCTTTGCTAGATGAACAAATATTATCAGATGAGTGACAGAAGCACCGGACACCGGACCAGCAGGCCCATATGATAAACGCTGCTCTGGTAGCCTGCGGTAGGGCCTAGATGACGTGAAAAACGCGAGAGTCGCCGAAAAGCATCCCTGCATCCCGGCCCCTAAAAAACTCTTCGGATCTGCACGGTTCATACAAGTCGCCCAAAGCAACGTGAAGGGAGACACCGAAAAGCGCATTGTTTGTATCCCTGTAATATCAACTGAAGCAAAAAAGGAGAAAATGTTGTTTGTTGGCGTCGCTGATAGGCTGTCAACCACGGAACTCTACACAGTTTACTTCCATGTCATTGCTATCGACTCCGACTCACTCAGGTCCTGTTGGCACGTATATATTTTTTTAATTAGGCAAGATGAAGTTAAAACATGTAGACACAAATATTAAGCCAAAAATGTAAACTCATTATATATTAAGGTGGTGATGAAAAATGTACTACAAAGTCAAATTGCATTTATTACCTTTTACTACCTTTCAAGGGCCTTAATTTTGGTAGATTCTATTTACTACCGCGCGGACACCCTGCAATGACAGTACAGTACAATGTACAACAAACACCACAAGTACAGAAGAGTGACAAAGGACC
Organism: Alosa alosa; assembly: GCF_017589495.1. Classification (NCBI taxonomy): domain Eukaryota; kingdom Metazoa; phylum Chordata; class Actinopteri; order Clupeiformes; family Clupeidae; genus Alosa; species Alosa alosa. Next base: position 754,295 of record NC_063209.1, read on the forward strand.
ACCTAAACCTTTCAGTGGAGCCACTGGGTAATAGGACCCCTTGACTCTTTCCAGTCTTTACAAAGATGCTATGCAGACAATGGTCCTCCTACGATAGAACATTGTTCTCTGCTGTAAAATAGCCTCAGGAGAAGTACGGCTCAGGCCAATAATGGACCGTGCCTTTTTAAGGACTTTGTTTATCTTGTTCCTGTCATCCACTGTCAAGCTGCTGCCCCTTCAACCAACAGCAAAACAAAGGACACTTCCTATAATCCCATGATAAAAAAATATTTCAAATAGATCTGCTGATTTGAAATGACCCAATTTTTCAAAGGAAAAACAATATGGACTGGGCTTTCTTTAAGACAAAACTGCTGTTCATCTTCCAGCCCAGCTTTTGGTCCACATGCCAGGTATTTATACCACCTCAACTGACTGTCCTCTAATCAGGATGGGGGTTACCTCAGTTTTTCCCCCCTTCTAAAATCAATTATTAGCTCCTTTGTCTTATCAATATTAAGAATCAGGTGAGCTTCATCACACCAACTGACAAAACTATATACACCTCATTTTGGTATGATGACTGGTTATTATTAAGAATGTAACCAACTAAGGCAGATATGACAGGAATCACTGCTGTGTGCCTGCAGTCAGTGGTGTACATAAATGTACCAACATAGTAACCAAAAGGTAGATAAAACTGTACACTAGGGTTCCCCCATGTTTGTGGTGATGTATCAGGCATGGTGCCATGGAACCTCACATACTGATGTCTACTTGTGAGGTAATTCATGCAACAGTAGCTCTATTAAGGTTAAAACTGAGAAGCTTTATTTATCTTTAAGCTTTAGTTATATACAAGTCAAGGTGGGATCCTTCAAGGCTGCTATTTGAAGGATGTTACGTCATCAAGTCCCGTCAAAGTAATGTCCCAATGTCAAGCATCCATCAAAGTCTACCAAATTCTACCAAGGTCTAAGTCCTTTGTTTTGCCGAATTTTCAAGGATGCATGCGTGTATCCTCTGCGTGCTTCGAACACCCACAATCCTGTGCGCAGTGCGCACATTTATAGTGGATTTAAAATCTGTACTAAACAAGGCAGTTCACGGTGTCTTTAAATGTAAACATTGCCTTACTATGTAAAGTAGCAGAATTTAAGTACTGGTACAGGTAATTTTGACAACTTTGAACTATTGCACCGTAATTGTGTAAAGAAAGCATTTAGCAAGGCTATTTAAACCTTTATCAACAGTGGAAGTAGGGATATGAACCCACATCTTTTCATGCTAGCCCAGTTCCTTGGCCATAACGCTACAACATCACAAGTCACGAGTAGGGGAAATGTTCAATTGAATAAGACATACAGACATACAGACATACAAGTAGACAGGCTATACAAATTACTATGTGCACAAACACATATCCTCTCTGACAGAACTAGGCTATCAAGTCTTGCGTTGCTTGGCAACGGAGACACCAAGGCTAAAACTCAATGGGCTCCATCTTGGCGATCAGAAACGCATGGTCAGTGGCGAAAAGCTTAAATACATTCGGGGTGGGTTTGTTATCAAACGTCAGGCGCATTGTTCAAAAAGGTTGTTCTTCTGTTTCTTAATCAGTCATGGGTTTGTTTTGGGCCCAACATCCGTTCAACCATAGACCAGGTTTTTCTTGGTCAGTGCCGTAATCACTTTTAGAGGGTGTAAGATAGCGATTTTTGGATCATGCGCCAGACCACACCCTCTGCTACACCCCTGGGCGCAAGGCTTAATGAAAGTGAATCACATGGCTCAATTCGCCACTGACTGAGTAAAATAAGAATAAACTTTGCGTTGTGAAAAATATAGCCAGATTAATCTTAAAACTCGATTAGTTGGTGGTAGAACTTTTGTATAAAAGCAATACGGCACTCGTGATTGTGGCGTTGGTAGCAGATATTGCCATGGCAGTGACTACCTGTGCCACTCAGCCACCACTTACCTATAATCGATACCAACGGCACTCTCACTTCTACAATATTGCTTAAATAATTCTCTTTCCCATCTGACAATTATCAACTTTAAAAACTGTCTCTTACACTTAGTTTTTTTTTTTTACATAAGATCTGCATACAGCACCATCTGCAGTACATCATGGTACTAGGGGTGGGCGATAATGGACAAAAAATCTCGATATTTTTTGTGATTTTGACTATAACGATAATTAGTCGATATCCTTTAAAAAATTGTTTTTGTTCAAGTCTGACGGCTCCCACACACAGCTGCGTTCCATCAACGCATTCCAGTGGGTGTTCCCGACGGTAGCTATGCAAATAACTTGAAGTAAAACCGTAATGTGATTGGTTGGTGCCGTCCGTAGATTGGCTTGATTGGCCGGTGCCGTCTGTCGGTGCAGCAACAGCTGAACTCCTCGACGCGACGGACCCACAATTCAGTTCGGCAACGGATCACGTGAGCCCATTTAAAGTGAATGGGATGCGTCTCCAGCAACGCGATGCACGCAGCTGTGTGTGGGAGCCGTAAGTTACTTTACAGCTCATTATTTATGAATAGCATCATTACAATAATAACCAATAACCTAACCTGTGACACTTTAACCAAATCAACCAATGCATCGTCACTCTGACACATTTCCAATTCTGCCCCCACTTGTGTGTGGCAATGACATGGTCTAGCCAGCTTCATTAGAGAAGATGAATAGGCCTAACAGTTTCCCAAGAGAAAGTCTGAAGCTGAAGTTCCTTTCAAACATTTACATAGGATTCACTGTGAAACTAAAAGCAGACCAACAGAGTAACCTACATCTCAGTTATTTCCTTCTATGTTTTGTTTTAGAGCAATCACGTAGGCTAGCATTCCAAGTAACAGAATAGAAACTAATGTGTTAGCTTATGGCTAATGTATATGAGAAATCCTATAGAGATGCTAACGGTTAGCATAATCAGTAAACGTAGATATTTAGAGCGAACTTCAGTCCATTTACAAAAGAGATACATGAGAATAGTTATTTGTTTACAACTGACTATTAAAATACTCAAAGGCTACCGTTTTCTCTCCTTATAATACCGTGTAGGAAAAAACGTGACTGCCTCATCAATGCTACAGAAGTAGCCGTATAAAATCCCAAGTAGGCTACTCTCGCTGCACAAAATAAAAATTAGGCTGCGTGGGACAACGCTGTGACCCACTAGTGATCACGTGACACTTGCTCTGCTGCACTTCTCCCGCATAGCCTACCTCCTGGGAATGTATGAGTCTTCAGTGTGTGATTGAGTGTTTCTTTCCCCATAAGTAATTTAAATACTCGATAATGTCAATTTGCACATCGTTAAAACAACAATCACGATATTATCGCAGACGATATACATCGCCCACCCCTACATTTCAATATCGATATTTTGAGCACAGCTCTAGTCTCTAAACCTACTCTGCAAGAGGGCAAGAAGGGAGTGTTATGCCCTCTTGGGACTGGTTGACTGAGTGGTTCAGAGAATTGGTGACTGATAAACAGCACTATTTCCCCATTAAGATATCCACTGGTTATAAATCACTTTCAAGGTATTTTCCCTGCTTCATTTAAAGGCTTACCATCTCATCTCCTGCAGATGTTTTGCAAGTTTCCCCATCTGGGTCCAACTCAATATCCATGACTTCACCAAGGTCAATTTGTTCTCTGAAACAGATTTTGATCAATCAGTATTGAGAAGAAATAGCTGAAGCATACTGATGCACATTGACAATAAATAGAATAGCTATTCATACATAGCTTGAAGGTCTCCATCTTGAGCAGGGGGATCCCAGGTGTGGAGTTTAACCTTCCACATCTTGATCTGTTGATCCCACGAGCGGCGACTGTACTTCCTGAATTTGTTTGGAGTTCGGGGGTGGACTCCTGACTGTCTGAGATGTCTGACAAAAACAACATGCATTTTTAGTTAGCAGAGAATACCTGTCCATGCACTGATGATGCCTCCGAGTTGTATTTCATAAATAAGGTCACAATATAAGTAACCACACACACGGCACCAGACTCATTTACAGAACATTTATTTTAATTGTTTACTACCAAAACGTAGCACAACAGGGGGCTTCTGTACATGTTCCTATTACATGGGTAGTGTGCCGTGTTCAGTGAAAAGATTCAGATTCAGAGATTTATTTGTCACATACACAGAATACGTAATAGCACACGCTTTAGGAAAACAGACAGTTTAAGCCCTTGTTTCTCCAATTTAGTGCAATACACTACTGCTAGTCAGAACACTTAGATGACTCATGTTCACAACCTGTAATTTAGTGAAATATGACACAGCAACAATTCCACTAAAATACCAGACGTTATTTATTACTTCGGTGACAATGTCAAACATTGGTAGGCTCACTGGAAAAAATCAATTTTTTTCAAAAACACCTAATAACTAATGTTAGGCTGCTGTTAACTAGCATGCTTGCTTGCTTGATCACAGTGGTCAGAAAAAGTCAGAATTAGCATCAGGATTAGCTTGAAGTTAACAGCCCTGTTTATGTTATGTGGTATGAAATTGTCCAACCAGCAATGGTACAGTGGGTCCCAGTTAAAAATTGACACTTCATTCACGATCAAGGTGATTCACGCAGCTGGGTGAAATGTAAGTACAACTGCAGCCGCTTGGGGGCAGCATAGTCCGCTGTGGCGTTCCACGGTCGAACCAGACGGCGCATGGTTTACTACACTAACGAGGTTGAAATATAGCCTTTGCCTACAGCATCTCCTTAACAGCAATGTTAACAAAATGACAGCATTCATATGACAAAGAAAAACAAATTCAGTCACTCAAGACTGTGCCACAGCAACCAGTGTAGGCTACAGTCCTACCCAATAGGCCTACTCGAAGCAGATAGCGTTGTCTGACGGTCGAGTGGGTTAATGCACGTATTTCAGGCAGTTCTGAGTTCGAATGTAGGCAGGAGCAGAGCCATATAAAGGCCTAGGCCTATTGTTATCATTTTTTGCAAGGTGTTGCTCCTGGCAATACTTGTTTATAAGACGCTTGGTAATTAATTGATAGCTGTTTTGGGACACGTTAAACGTTCTTTATAATGAGCGATAACGGGAGTAAAACGACTGTTACGCTGTTACAACTGTAGGCTACAATGATTGCAATACAAAAATATGCGGCGTGTTAGTTCAGTTAGTTTTGTGATGTTTTGCACTTTTGCCTCATGTGTTTTCAGGTTTGAGGGCTTTTTGGCAAGATTGACCTTGGTTAGACTCTGCATATGTTATTTCTCCGTTATGGAAAATAAAGTCAATTTTCGACACACGCCTGTTATTAGTTCAATAACAAGTGTTGCTTGTTAAAACATGTGACTAGTGAAACTCAAATGATTTTAGAAATATTTAGCCAAAGCCAAAAAGTGTTAGAGAGAAGGAGAGACGCCAGTGCAGCTCAGAGGTCTTCTTAAATTTTCTTTATTCTTTAGTAAAAGGTGCAGAACATTATTAAACTTTGACTAACGTTTCGATGTTCGTTAGTCAAAAACATCGACACATCGAAACTTTAGTCAAAGTTTAATAATGTTCTGCACCTTTTACTAAAGATTACACTCTATTGTATTATCATACATGTTTGGTAATGGCTCAGCTTTCTCTGATTGTTCTACTGACTTGGAAACTGCATCATGGAAGCAGTAAGTCAAGTCGCATCAAAAATAGTAGTGGCAGAACTCCAAAGTGACACCTTGTGGTTGTTTGTGTCAACTGCAGTTTGTGCCATTTCTGCTGAGAAAATGGGGTGCGTGATTCCTGAAGGAACCCGTCCAAACTTAACTGGGACCCACTGTACCCAGCAAGTTGAAGGACATCTGACAACCAATCACCCATCACATGCCAACCAAAATAGGGAAGGAGCAGGAGCAGGGGATGTTCAAGTGTGCAAAAGTGCCAGAAAAAGCACTGGAAGCTAGCTACCTGGTAGCCGAAAACATGGCTAAGGCTAAAAAGCCTCACACTATTGCCGAATCAGTCATAGTGCCAGCCTGTACGGCTAACAAAATGTTAGGCCCACAAGCAGCTAAAGAGATCACAAAGGTACCACTTTCGAACTCTACCAATGGAAGGCGTATTAATGACATGTCGGCAGACAAAGAAGAGGTCTTAGCCTGATTTTCTCTATGTGGGAAATTCTCTTTGCAAGTTCATGAATCAACAGACATGAGTGGCCACGCACAACTTTTGAGAGGTGTGCGATTTATCGATGGAGGAGAAATTTGTGAGAATTTTTTATTTTGCAAGTGTTTGCCGCACAAAACAACAGGAGAGGAAATACCTTGAACAGGGACGTCTAAGTTGGAAAAATGTATCAGTGTCTGCACCGATGGCGCTGCTGCGATGACCGGCAACGCCAAAGGTTGCAGACGCGTTCTCAATTAAATGGAGTAGCATAACGTTCAAGTTAGATCAGCTGCAAAGGGGATAACAAAGAGTAGGCCTATCATCTCTATGTAACCGTTCTCTAAAAAGAGTGAAAAGCAGTTTGCAGTAAAGCTAACCAACGTAGTCTAACGCAGGAAAAAAAAAAAGCGAGCAGCCTGAATGCTTGGCGGGCCGGATTAAAGTGCTTGGCGGGCCGGATCCGGCCTGCAGTTTGCCCAACCCTGACCTACAGCCTGTTATTTGTTTTGCAAAAATCCACAGCTCCTGGTTCTTCTGGTCCAATCAGAGCAGGGCTGTGTGAGATCTGACTGTCAATCACAGTCTGGTGCGCACTGACGAGCACAAACACGATGAGAGGGTGCTCGTGGTAGTGGGGGAGGGGCATGAGAGTTGTAAACATTCAACATTTTGGCTAAGTCCCCTCAATCTATCAGACTTGCCAACTGCAGCTTTAAGAGAACAATCATTTCATTATTCATTCATGTAAAACGTAAAGCGTGCCGTGACTGAAAAAGGTTGAGAAACACTGCTATAAACGTCGTCGGCATACCTAAGTCACTTACGACTTCGTACCAGTTCTATGGTCAGTGCGAATGCAAATGAAAAAAACGGCTTTTGGGGGAAAGTAGTTAGTAGAACTGACAGTTTCTATAACTAAGTTCCTGTAATTAATGGCCCGAAAGGGACTTATGTAAGAGCAGAGGAGTACCATGTTTGATAGCCCGAGTGTTCATGTATCTGCAGAAATTAGCAGAACACCTGCAGCCAGCATCGAAGTTAACGGCACTTATGGTTCTCAAGTCTCACAAGAGACGGGTCTTTGCTTCCCCCGATATAATGCTACAATTTCATTATTAAATACAATCTGAAGACAGAATCCGTTCATTTTGTAGGCTACAGTTTGCTGATATTGATATTAAAAAGGTAAGTGCAATGGTTACCTGCATGCATTCATAATATTTGTATAAAAGAAGCCTGTCCAAACAGCATAAAAGTAGAGAAGGGTAAACAAAACTACAATCATACATTTGTAATGTACTCACTTTGGAACTTCCTTGATGTATCGATCATAAGCAAGGGTATTCTTTCCATAATTTATTTGTTTTTGCCTCCTTAGTAGAACATTCTCATCGGTTTCCAATTCTGTAGGACTAGCAGAGTCTCTTGAGTCACAGCTGTACACAGAAAGGGGAACGATCAAGACAACTGATGCAAACGTATCAATGTACACAAAAAACTGTAAACTGTAGTATCTCCTGAGAAAACTCACCTTCCTGAGGACACTTTTCTTTCTCTAGAGGAAAACTCTGCAGTGAGAATTCTCCTTCTGTATCTAAAAAAAAAAAAAAAAAAAAACACAAAGACATATCCTTGATTTCAAAATTTAATAAGATAATAAAGCCGACCATGTGACCATTGACGTTTGATTGATTCATGCATTTTTGTTGCATTTTTAGGCAACACGTTCAATGCGTGACGGTCAACAAATACTCAAACCAAACATAGTCTTTTTCATCTCTTATCTAAACTGTTCCTGGTATCAAGAAATGGAAATGTTCACACTAGCTGTTAAAAACTTCTCATTTATTAGTTAAAACTTACAACTTTGTATACTGTTAGGTTTACCACCATTGAAACTCTGCGTGAACTTAGTTTATCGCGGCTTGCGGGGAAACCGAGGGACCGTACCACTATGGGTAAATAGAGGGGTTTCACAGGTGAAACCTTTTTGGCAGGGGTGTTTTAATGTATATCACTAATGTGGGATTTTTATCTGCACAAAACTGGTTTTGGTGGGAGAAAGTTGCTGCTGGTGCACAATTGTTTATTTTTTAATACTAATAATAGTAGTAGTAGTAGTAGTAGTAGTAGTAATAGTAATAATAATAATAAAAAAATATAGTTGCAAAGCAGCAATGAGGGGGCCAAGCTGGTTGCAGATACTTGAGCTGCCGAGATGGCAGATAAATTTGACATTGTCAAGGTTTCTACTGCTTCGCCTGCCAATTGCCTAAAGGTCTCTACTGCACCACTTGCCCATTGCCCAGGGTCTCTCAACTGCACTGCAACTGACATGTATCAGCACTTCCTGTTCCTCTAGCGCCGCCCTAGTGGTCAAACATTACTAAATGTACCAAGTTTGGTGTCGATACGAGAATGTATGGCTTATTATAGTGCCCCTTGTGGTCAACGGTGACTAAATGTATTGTGCGTCCTCAGGATGTGGTCTACTACGTATGTGGTCCCGGGTCCATTAACCAAGTTTGCTTTCGATACCTGAAAGCCTTGCCGAGATATTAGCTCATTTCCTGTAACTTTAGCGCCCCCTAGTAGTCGAAAGTCAAAACGTTTTTTTCCATGTCCTCAGGATGGTGTCAAGTCCATGAACCAAGTTTGGTTTTGATACGTGAAAGCATTGCTGAGATATGACCTAATCTTCTGTTACTCTAGCGCCACCCTAGTGGTTGAAGGTCACCAAATGTATTTTGTGTCCTCATGATAAGGTTTCAAGTCCATATAATAAGTTTGGTTTCGATAGGTGAAAGCATTGCTGAAATATGAGCCCACTTCCTGTGATTATAGCGCCCCTCTAGTGGTTAAAGGTCATTACATTTATTGAGCCTCCTCCTTATTAGATCCTGACCCCATGTACTGATGTACTGAATGTCAGGTTAATCATACACATAAAATTTGGTGCAGTTCTAAACATCTTAACTGAAGAGAGGGGCGATTAAAGCAGAATGATATTGCATTTTCATTTTTTACTGGGGGGGTGCAAATCACAAATGAGTGATTATGGGCTAGGTTGATGTGGGCCCTTGAGACCAACATACCATAAAAATATCTTCATCCTCGGTGCCACGGTTTTTGACAATCTCTATATGACCGCTTCGCTAGCGGCGGTCATAATAAGAAAACTTAGAATCACTATGGGTTGCCTCGCAGCTTCGCTGCTTGGCCCCCAATAATACATTACATTTATATCTAAGTGTTATTACTTTGTTAGATTTTCTCCTAGGAAAGTGATGTTTAGTTAGAGAAAGAATGTGTAAATCAGGCCTAATGCCCTTAGTCTTTTCCACAGGATGGTTTATTAATTTAACTATGGTATCGGATCAGTATCGGGTATCGACCGATACACAAAGCCCAGGCATCGTTATCGAAACTGAAAAAGTCAGATTGGTGCATCCCTACTTACTATAATAATAATCCTTCCAGAAACAATTGGGCTTTACACCTCTGGTGTTTAGGCCCTAATAACCCTTCCAGAAACAAAACAAAAAAATGCATGGTACGAGTCAATGCTCCAAGACATTAACAAGTGAGGAAAAAGAAAAAAACAAATCTCACCTCTGCATATCACGGTTAACGCTCATTCTCATCTCGCTCTCTTCCACCTCACTTCCCCAATCTTTGCATCTTGATAAGGGTCGAACAGTCTCCGGAGTAGTGAAACTAAGTGTCAATGCCAGAAAGAGGAAGTGAGTGAAATGCTTCATGGAATATTACGTAACTACCAACAGCATGTTTAACAGTATCTGAACTATTGTTTTGTATTATTAACTACCGTAGACCTTTGCCTAGCCTGGTAAGTGAACATTAACACAGTAGCTTTGCAAGCTACGTTAGCAGCAAAGGTAGACCACTGTGGGCAAACTATGCTTTGATTCCCAACCTTTTTTGCTAAGACGCCCCCTCACATGTAACTATGGAAGCTGAGCCCCCCCTCACACCCCAACCAGCATAAACCCACACACAAGCACTCACACCAAAGACTAAAAATTCAGTTAAAAAAAAAACTTTACATTTCATCTTCTATTTCATTTTCTGAAAAAATACAAAAAATTGTCAACGTCTACCAAAATTTAATATGTAAGCCTCTGTAGCACCTAGAAACATGAAATAAAAAGCATGCTGCGCTACACAGCAACCAGCGGGAGATTCAATGTTGCGCTATGCAGCAACCGGCGGGAGATAGAATGGTGCGTCGTGCAGCATCCGGCGCGAATGGGTTAATGCAGAAAAACCCTTTGAGAGTTGGAATTACACTTTAACTATGTTAATTTAGAATAATTTATTTGTTTGAATCATTATACAGGTTTTAAAATGTTTAAAAATTTGTTTTTGTTTATTTAAATGAAATATTTAGATTGTACATAAAAGTAGCTTGTATATTTTAACTGGTGTAATTTCTGAAGTATATATATAAAAGCTTGTAGAATTTTAAAATGTTTATTTTATTTGCAAGGTTGTGTTTGTGAAACGTGTTAAAAACGTGTATAAAATTAGCTTGTGCTTTTAATTACTAGTTCTGGATTTGTGTTTATTTTCAAGTACTTTTGGTAGTTATTGGGCCACATGTGGCCCGGGGACTCAGCTGACATTCAGCCAACACTCAGTTTTATAGTGTGTGGGCCAGTACAGGCCCAGGGACCTAGCCGACACTCAGCATATCAGTTTTATAGTGTTTGGGCTAGTACAGGCCCGGGGACCCAGCCAACACTCAGAGTTATTTTACTGTGTGTGGGCCGGTCAGCTCACAGCTGGGCCGGTCAGTCAGTTATCAGTGACTGGGCCATTTTTGGGCCGGGGACCAAGCCAGAAGTGGGCCAACACTAGGTAATCCTGAGGCAAGGTAGTGGTACAGACACATTTTGCTATGTGGGTTTGGAGTGTGGAAAACAGCCGCAAGAATAGACTACTTCACGTCACGTTAAATTGGCTTGCCATATCAACTCAGCTTTGCATTGGTGTTCTGTGCACCCGAAGTTGACATGGTCAGGAGTCTTACAGTTATTTGGTTACCCCTTCATGCATCTGCTGCGAAAAACAAATAGATCGTCACACAAATTAGAACTTGAAAGTTTCAGATGCTGCGTAGAAACGTAGCTTATTAGTTGCTTACTTTCACTTTCAATGATGGCGAACAAACTCACAGAATTATCTAAAAAGATGCGATTCATATTTTTGTTCGCTCCGCTTCAACACTGCAACATAAGCTACAAAATGATTGAACCTCCGAACATTGGGCAGGCCCATTCAATTGAATGAAATTTACAGCGGAACTTGCGATCTTCTGTAGCGTTCTGAAAAGCTGTATTATAGGCGAATGATGGGCTACTTTCAAAATAGTTATGAAAAAACCATTAACTAGTTTTGGCTGGTAAACAATAATCATTAAGTAAGCCAAAGTAGTACTAATAAGTCAAAAAGTTCATTTCGACCCCTGGATGCACAAATAGTATCACCAGACTTTTTTTTTAATTTTTTTGTAAAAATCAGTGGAAATTGCTGTATCTCTCCTTTTGACATTTTTCAAACTCTGTACTCCAGTTTGCTCATTAAGCCAGAGGGCATCTTTGCACTGCATGACGTTTGATTCAGGACCCTGCGTTCTCTTGTTAGTCTCGCTGTAGAGAGCAAACGTGTACGCAAGATAGGCCGTTTTGATCAAAAACTCAAGTCAGCTGCTCGTAGAGTGCTCGATTATGATCTTGCAAGAATTACTCCATTTTTTCCTGCAGTTCTATAAAGCGAACAAGCACTTGTCCACTTGACCTCTCTGTGTAACAGCAGCGTTTGGTGTGCTTCATTCTAGCAGATGCGCAGTCTATTGTTAATTGGACAAGCCTTGAAGACATTTATTACTTTACAGGGCTCTACACTAACATTTTTTTCCAGGAGCACTTGTGCGCCCAAGTTAAAAAATTTAGGAGCACAGACAAAAATTTGGGCGCACAGTCAGTTCTGTACTTAACTTAAACATAATCTAACATTACACTGCAGCTAACACTTAAAGATGCCAGTGCACCAATTGTGAATATTAAGAATGACTGACAACATTAAGGCTACAGGAAATAGGATTTTAAAGATCAGTGCCTACTTTATTTTCAGTCTGTTCTATTTTCCTACATTTTGTTAATGTAAAATAGTATAATACATTGCCATATTTGCATTTAGTCTGTATATCAAGTATCCTGCCAAATGTAGGCTAATTTATTTATTTGTGAATCCATCTGTAGCTAATCCAAATATGCCCATGGTGACCTATCTGACTGCATACTGCCTAATACTACTACTAAAACAGTCCATTTTCTCTTCCACAAAACCCAACATCGGCTAATCAAGGATATGGATATTTTATACTTTTACTTTTTATTTGAAATATCTGCATTGATGGGGGCAGTAGGCAAACATTAGGCCTACTTTCGTTTTGCACTTCAGCTTGTAGCCTATTCGGTGTTTAAACAAGCATGCGTGGAAGCCTGGAGTTGTCAGTAGCGTTCTACCTTTGAATAAAATGGGAGTGTTACGGGAAGCTACTTTTGTGCCTGTTCGCTACAGCTATATTTTGCATATTGCAGCAAATACGTCAACTGGGCTAAAAGGCATGTTAGGTAACCTTTCCTTCTCTCACTGCATTCTCAGAATCTCATCCTGTTCCTACGATATCCGATGAATTCGGTGGATAGAAGAACTAATTTCTTCAATCTTTGCATCTTGGCTGGCTAGTCTAACTTTCCACTTTTTCTGCGTGCTCTTGGATTTGATAGAAGCGACTACTAGCGAGTCACAATGCGAAACTGCTAACGTTGATGGGAGTTGTAGTTTTTATGCTGCATTCGCGACGTGATTCTATGGTTTGCACCAGTAATGTTTCTTGATGTTGAGGTGTATTTTGTAGACAAACATTGACTTGGTTAGAAGTCATTCGTACCAGTGCGCCTAAATATTTTTTTGCACTCGCACGCCATTATTTTTACTCGCATGTGCGAGTGAAATGGGCGCACTGTAGAGCCCTGACTTTAACAATAATTTAGGTGTTGCTAAGATCTTCCAAAAGTTTTTTTACTGACCAATGCTTGGCGATGTAGCATGCAATGGAAACTTGCACACCCCGGACTTGCACACACTTTTTCTTTCAATCGATTATCTGAGGGCTAGAGCGGAGCGAGAGGCGTAAATGTTCGACAACTTCAGCATTTGACTATTGCTAGGGGAAAAATCCCCCTTTATGCAGACAAGAGTGAGCCCTCACTGCACTAATGTTAATGGGAGACTTCCATTGGAATTTCACCAATAAATTGGTCATTATGTCTTTCTGGATTTGCAGAGGGTTTTTTGGAAACATTGGTCATAATCCAGACATGTTTGTCATCATTTCAAGCCTAATACTGTAATTTGTCAGTGTTTAGATCTGGGGAAAAATTACAGCTGGCCATGCAGCTGCCAGTTACTGCCCGGTTGCTAGTGAGCCTGCCAGCTAAGGTAACATTTTACACGGAGAAGTGCCATTTCTTTGAAATTACAACTAGCTGAATAACATAACTGACATGACCTAAAGTGTATTTTTTTTAATCCAAGTGAATTTTATCTATATTATGTTTAAGCGAAGTCCCTTAACTGTCACCCACTAGTTTGTGCATAGTTTTATTGCCATAGCTACCGCCAACCACTTGTATATCTTTTTAAGATGGCACTAGCTAGCTAGCTCAGTTCACAGACTAATTAAATTATTACACGTCCCAAAGAGTAATTCGTTGGAATCATTCATTATTATAGACAGTAATACTGTACATAATTATGTTTTATCTGCTCTTATTCGATCTATTGATGCTACTACTAATAGACAGTAAAATAACTTACTGCACTGCTATTGAAGACTTGCTGCCTGCTAGTGTCTCTCTACCTTTCTATCCTGTCTATGCTGGGTTCCTAGTCGGTTGACTGTCCAGCTGAGAGATTGAGGCTTTGTGCTAGCTAGGCTAGGCTTGTTTTTGTTTGGTCATTAAGGTCTTGTCGCTGAACTCTTGCAATTTATATAAGTAAGTATGTATAAGTATATACTCTGCATTTATCCCAATCTGTGAATTAGTGAAACACACAGTGAGGTGAAGCGAACCCGGAGCAGTGCTCAACCACTTCCCCCACCCACATTTTTCCTATTGGTCGGGGATCGAACCGGCAACCCTTCAGTTACAAGCCCGATGCCCTAACCAGTAGGCCACAATCGGCATCTTTTCTCTTGTATGCCATGGCACCATGAATGGCTATGTTTTGTTTTTGTTTGTTTGTAAATTCTTTTTATGTATTTCATATTTTTTTGTATTATTGTACATCATGCATATTGAGACCAAAGCAAATTCCTTGTAGGTAAAAACTTACTTGGCAATAAACCTGATTCTCTACATTTATCTCTATCCTTCCTCCATTGTGATTTTTAAATTAAAGATCTGTGCATTAAAGCAGAATGCCCATTTCATTTATTTAACTGTTATGTTTGCCCTGGGAGTTGTGCATGTTTGGCTATGCTGAATATATCAGAAGTTCTGCAAAGGTGAAAACTGTACAAAAATAAATAAATTAAAAACATTAAACAGCTACAAATAAATCAGAATAACGGAAACTGGAATAACAAATAACAATATTGGATTTCATAGGGCCCTAGTAAAGACGTGCCAAAACGGTGTCCTGGATATCAGGTGGAAAAAGTGGTTCTTGCCATTAAACACACACAAATGAATAAAAAAAGACAACTTGTTAACCTAGCTTGCCTTTCAGATCTGTTGTCTGTGTGTCTGTGTTCTCCCTTTGCTCCAAGAGAAGGTTGTGGGTCTCCTTGTGACCTTAGTTGTCCATCTGATCCTCGTTTCCTACCATAGTGCGATGGTGAAGGAGCATTTTTCCTTAAAAAGAAAAACAATCACATCCATAAAGACAACAGGGTTGTATTTGAATTTATCAACAGCATCAAACAGTCAGGGAAACATTTTTATTTCTTGTTGGTTTTGAAATAAGATATGTCAATATAATTTGAGGACAGGCTAGAACTAGGGATAGGCTTTTCAAAGTGGACTGTTCTCTTTCCTACCTGTAATGGCCAGAAATAGGAAATGTAATTTACAGGGTGCTTGCCCTTTTTTGAAAGTGAAACATTTTCCAGACTTTTTCCGAACTCCGTGTTATATTAAGGATGTTATTTTCTGTACTTTTGTATAGTAAGTGTGTATTCATGCTGGGATTTTGACCTATGAGCTCTGACTCGGTGCATCTGACTGGTAGAGGGAGAGACAATACAAATAGATAACTTATGCACAGTTTGAACTGTTGGTCACTGAAAAAAGCTGCAACTCATTTGACTGAAGTTGCATCTTGCGAGTGCCTGTTGCTCACAACCTGCAGTTGAAGTGAAGGGGAGTTAGCCCCGATAATCCTGTGATAACATTAGTCAAATCATTAGATGATGCTCCAGAACCATAATCAGTGTTTCCCCCAGTGCTTTACATCTTAGGTGGCCACCTAAGCAACACACTCCTCCTGCCTTAACTATGTTGTCCAAAAAATAATAATACAGTAAGTAGCTAACCAGTTAGCAACTATGGTTTTGTGAAACACACCCCTGTACAGTAGCTGCTGTTACCGTAATTCCCACAATTCTTAGCGATTTGACGACACTATCCCAAACTCTATTCACCTTATTCCGCACGCAAACATGGGGGGCGCTAGCTTTGTCCACATTGTCTTCCGATTGAGCCGCACATCCATTGTGATACACTGAGATAGCAGAGTTCTATTGAGAGGCCTGGCATCATATGTTTTGGGTCATCCTAAACTTAGGAACATTTATTTAGGATTTTGGTGGCTTTAGACATTTTTGTTATACACCTTTCCTATCTGAAGTTAGGAAAACACTGACTTTGGAGTTCTGTAATGACTTTCTAAACAGTTACCAAACAGATAAGGATTTGCGAGTTTCTGTAATGACTGTTTTAAACACCCCCTAACCGTGTTTCAGAAGGCTGTTAAATCTGCAATAAGAGAGAAATAGTTTGCTGATCTTATAGCTAAACAGTCACCAGCCTAAGGTTCTTTTCAGCACTTTAAAAACCTTAATCAGTCCCAAGGAAACTGCAAATACTGCTCCTTCTTTGAACTGTGGCAATTTCCTTGATTTCTTTGTTAACAAAATGTCTAATATACGTGACCCAAGTATCTACATTTGATGTGCACATGTATATCTAGAAACTCCTCCAGTGCTCATGGCCTCCTTACTTAGCTTTGAACCCATTTCCTTGTCACAGCTGAAACAAGTTGTATTTAATCTAAAACCCTCCTCTTACCCACTCAACTGTATTCCACCAAGGGTGGTGAAAGAGGCATTTGAAAGTGTGGGTCCCTCCATCCTCTCTATTATCAATTAATCACTTATCTCTGGCCAAGAACCAACTCATTTTAAACATGCAATAGTGCAGCCCCTGCTTAAAAAGCCAGAGCTTGATGACACTGACTTAAACTATCATATACCCATCTCAAAATTGCCCTCTTTCTAAAATCCTAGAAAAGGTTGTCTTTCAACAACTCCAATCCTTTCTATCAGAGAATGAGATGTTAGACAACTTCCAGTCTGGATTCCGACCTAAACACAGAACGGAATCTGCTTTAATTAAAGTCACTAATGACTTGTTACCATCAGTGAATGCAAAGAACCGTGCATTACTTATGCTGCTAGATCTTAGCAACGCCTTTGACACTGTAGATCACTGCATTCTTTTAGAGCGCCTGGGTCGGAATTGCAGGTACTGCACTGAAATGGTTTGCTTCCTTCTTAGAGGGAAGAACCTTTTCAGTTTCTTTCAATGATACTTCATCTTCATCTGCCCCCTTATCTTATGGTGTCCCACAGGGATCAGTGCTTAGTTGTATTTTATTCTCACTGTGTAGGGCCCTATGATTTCCACGATGCGGAAAACGCGGACGGAATCACGGAATCTACACATGAAAACTGAATTCTCTTATGAACACGGAATTGCATGGAATTTGCAGATATTCTGTTGACACATTAAATAAACGGGTGTTTTTTCTACTTGCTTCACTTTTATTTCAGTTTACTTTAAAACAAAAAGCATATCAGAAGGTCTCTGCCTAAACCATGACTGAAAGACATTAGTTAAACGCATTCCGTAGCCTAGTAATTATATCTCAAATATTCATGTGCGTTGAGTTTGTTGATTGGTGCGTGACAAAGAAAATAAGCGATCCCGACAACGGTGGCAAAACACTAAACTGCTTGATTGCTAGATAACAGGGCTAAACAATACCCCAATGACTACTATGAGTCTGAAAACAACTAGTTTGCAAGTTCGCAACACATAATTGACTTGACTCGCAAATACACATGTAGGCTTATAGCGACGATAGAAATCAAAAGGGCAACTTAAGAACAAAGCTAAATCCACTGCGGGTAAATCCCTCCAGCCAAGACAATGACAAAATCAGTATGCAAGACGTGAGTTTGTGGAAGATTGTTGAAATGTGTAAAATAAGATGACATACTACTACGTCAGTCTCTTGAAACATTGCAAGCAGTCCCATTCCCAGACAGGAATGTCAGCAACCCCAAGCAGACGCGCAGACCTACCATTCAAAAAGTGCTGCAATAGATTCTCACCAACAGGAGAGTGCAACATCAAGCGCCTTACCATCATGTAGCCCTACTTCAGTGGAGATGTGTGCTGACAAAGGTAGGCTAAATGCTCTAGAAAGCAACACATACTTAAAATAAAACAAGAATCTACAAAAAAAAAATGGGCTAATTTTAAGTAGTGGGACATTTTGAATTACAAAGTGCCCTTTTATTGAGATCTAAACTTGCAGCCTAATTTGAAGTTATGTAGCCTAGGCCCTAACTGTTTTTTTGCGCAGAGATTTGCTGAATGTTTGGCTCAATGTTGGAGAATTTTGAATTATTGGTTTTGCTGAATATTTAAAAAGCTTTGTTGTTATAAATTGAATTGTTATAAGTAAAAGACAAGTAAAAAAAATAAAAAATCCGAAACAACCAAAATTAAATCTGAAAAAACGGAATTTGGAAAATAATAAAACGTATTTCATAGGGCCCCAACTGTGCATGTCGCCAGTCAAATTATGAAAAAGCACGGTATATCCAATCATTGCTATGCGGATGATACACAACTGTATCTCCCATTTAAACGTGGTTCCTCTGGTGTTGTAAACCCATTGCTTGATTGCCTAAAAGAGATTAAAGATTTTTTAAAACTGAATGAATCCAAAACAGAAATTATATTTTTTGGTTCACATGAAGCTGCAAATAATGCAATTAGTGAACTAGGGTCTTTTGCCAGATTTGTAAAACCGTATGCAAGAAATCTTGGCTTTCTACTTGACCCTGATTTTAAATTGGAGAAACAGATTAATGCTGTTGTCATCTTTTTACCACCTTAGAATCTTAAGTAAAGCAAAAACTATGTTTTCTTTCAAAGACTTTGAGATATTGATTCATGCCTTTATTTCATCCCGCCTGGACTACTGTAACTCGCTTTATTTTGGTGTCACTCAGTCCACTCCATCCAGACTTTAGATGGTGCAAAATGCAGCTGCAAGGCTGCTTACCAAGTCTAAAAAGACACAACATAACTTATTTCTCCAGTTTTGAAATCCCTGCAATGGTTACCAGTGAAATTTAGAGTAGATTACAAAATTCTTCTTTTTGTCTTTAAAGCTTTAAATGGACAAGCTTCCCAATACCCAAGTGAGTTTGTATACTTTCACTGCCCTCCCAGAACTCTGAGGTCCTCAGACAAACTACTGCTCTCAGTACCTCAGAGTTGTCTAAAAAATAAAGGTGACTTGTTTTTTCAGTAGCTGGGCCCAAGTTGTGGAACAACCTGCCTTTTCACATTAGATCCACACCAACTATTGGTGCTTTTAAAGCCAAGTAAAAAAAAACAAAAACAAAAAAAAAAAAACATATGCCATCAATGGCTTTTAAATGAAGTGTGGAATGTAAACATACATATACACACACACACGCCGAAGTAAGTGTTTTGGTTTTAGCATTTTAGACAGTAAATAATCAGATAATGCATTGGGCTTTTGATTAAAAAAAAAATAAAGAAAGCACTTTATGAGAATATATTATGACAATTATGTATTGGCATACTGTGCT
Organism: Alosa alosa; assembly: GCF_017589495.1. NCBI lineage: Eukaryota > Metazoa > Chordata > Actinopteri > Clupeiformes > Clupeidae > Alosa > Alosa alosa. The sequence continues at coordinate 773,659 of NC_063209.1, forward strand.
GAGAATGGCCAGTCCGTCTCTAAAATATATCTCCATACGATAAAGCGGCCACCCCTGCATATCATCTACCCCCTCCGTAGAGGTGAATAGCCTTGGGTAGCGAAGTACAATATTTGACCTCCTGATGGCATTTTTCGTTTTCTGCACAAATTAGCCTCTCCATCCACTTCTGCCATGTTATCCCAATGAAGCTAACTAGACATGGCTAGCCGACCAGAAGTTTAAAGACAAAGTGGAAGACAAGAAATGTAAAAAAATGGGCGGGGCTGAATAAGGTGTATAGCTAAAATAGCCTAAGCTGTGTTTGTAGAGCTGCGATGAATGAACTCAACTGACAACAGGTAAATCCATGATTCGGTCATTGAGGCTCTCTGAAAACAAACTTATGTCTGTTTGTCCTAATTTTATTTTTGTATCCCAGGATACAGCAGTTTAATTGCCTAATGTCTTGACAATAGTTTTTCCTACCGGTTTGGCGTTTAAACTCGAGTTTAGAAGACTGGCGCCGCTCTGAACTTTCCTGACAATACTGGTTTATGACGTCAGCTGCTACATGTAGTAGTCCTACGCTTTCCGGCTTTCCTACTCCATTCCAAAGATTCTAGAGCGCTACGCGCAAGATGGATTACTGGCTGGAAAATACGTTGGATATGTTGAAGTACGTTCTATGACTCTATGGGCGCCATTTTAATAAGCTCAGGTGTCGTCACAGACACTGGCTACCGTGGGAATCCTATGGCGCTGATCCTAAAATGTTATCAATATTTGTTCTTTAAAGCTGTATGTTGAAATTACGAGAAACCCAATAGACCACACCATGTCTAGACCAGTTCCAGCGGGGAAAATAAGTATTGAACGCGTCAACATTTTTTTCAGTAAGTATACTGAATACAGACATTAGTATTAACTTAGGTAATCCACACATATATAAAAACCCAAACATTAATGTCTAAAAGTAGTGTTATTAGTAAAAAAGTGGAATGGCACAGGGAAAAAGTATTGAACACACTAAGAAAAAGCAGTACACAAAGGCGAGGAATGACAAGGAACACACTGGAATCTATACGTAGTTAAGAGAAATTATCCCTCCTGTCTGTGCAAATTGATATAAGCTGGGTTAGTACATACTGGTGGGCTATAAAAAGTTTTTTGTTACCAAGGTGTCACAAGAAACATTTCATGATGGGTAAAGGCAAAGAGCTCCCAAGACCTTTGCAACCTTATTGTTGCAAAACATATCGTCCATTCCTGCATTAGGCCTAGGCCTACTCGTATAGCCTATTAACTTATTGTCTCCATGATTGCTTATTTAAAATATGGATTAGCCTTGACAGCCTAGGCTACATTATTTCATAGAGATGTGCGTAGTGTAGGCTACAGCACGCATTCTCTCCCTGCACCTCTCTCCCTCAAACGGGTTCAGCCTGCATCTCCCTTATAAGCAAATCAAAACGGTGGCTTGTGCAATAACTGTTAAAGCAGACTTCAACTGGCGCGGTAGCCTACACAACTTTGCAAAGTCAACTTGAATGTATTAATTTTGAACAAAGTTAGTATTATACCCTATTCATCACAACGTTGTCTGTCGCGTTGTCAATCGCACATTAATTCAAACAGCTAAGGAATTAACTGTAGCTTAATTTGTGGAGATCGAAGAGAAAGCATCTGTTTGACATAGGCCTACGCGTAGCCACGGACAGGCCTAGGCCCGTCTACTTGTCAGTCTTGCCCGTCCGATTAGAGGGCTTTCCTTCGTTTACGCTCACCATCTTAAAAAGACGCGCATGCAAGTCAACACTGCGCTGAAACCTCAAGAATCAGTCAAATCGCGAACAGCCACAGCTCCGTTTGGTGTGATGAAATGCGTCCATATTCCACTTCTTATGTCATAAATGTTGAATGCCTATGGAAAGGTTTTGTGGTAGGATTGTCCAATGGTCAGTGTTGCTTCAATTTGTGTTTTGTTTTATGCGACGCACCGATGCTGGGTTCATCAGTTTTGCGCAAGTTTAAAACATTTAGCCGACTGCCTAATTTATCATTTTCGTTCTATAAGTTCCATTTTTCATGTCATGAATGTAACATGCCTATGATAAGGCTTTGCAGTTGTACAAGATGGTAAATCTATTGTCTCAATTGTGATTCATGTGACGCGCACACCGATGCTGGGTTCATGCACTTGATCAGCCTAGAACAGGAACATTTTGGAGAGGGAATGAGAGAATGAACGACGCAAGAAACACTTTTAATTAAACGTAGGGCCTAATTTACAAAGACATCGTAAAACACTGAAAGTTAATATTTACACCACGGGTCTCACGTCGCTCTCAAGCTCAGTCGCCTGCTGCCCTCTTTTGAGCTTGCGAGAGGCTTAAGATGCACAATTGCGCAGCCTATAATAAAAAGTAAATAATTCTTAATTCAATAAAGGCATGTGCTTACGCAGCCTATAAGTAAAGAAAAGACCCCTGCCATAATTTGAGGATTTACAGTAGGCCTAGATGAGTAGGCCTAAATAATAGGACTGCAGCTATTTTATAACTCAAGCAAATTGTTTTCAATTAACATATAATTGCACAAATTAAGTTCAACGGTTAGATTCATCTGGACGTGTTTTAAGTTGTAAATAGGCTAATGATTTTTTGAAAACGAACTTCTGTGGTCATATGCATTTTACATAGGCAAGCAGGACAATTTGGGAGTTTTTGACTGCATGGAAACGATACAAGTGTCAAGCACGGTTGTGTTTAGCCTAGGCCTACCATTTGCATTTATTTAAGTTATGAACATCAGACGCTTGAGTGAAATCTCGACCTTATTAGTGATTGATAGCCTGTGTTTAAGCAGGCTGTGAACAAAGGGTTAACTTATAGCCTACAGGTAGAAAAAAGAAAAATGGTGATAATATAACGTTAGCTAAGTTAGTTTGCCTGCTAGCTTATCAGTAGGCTGTACAGTCTCTCAATGGGAATTTATGTGATCTATTTACCAGTGCAATAGCTACTTCTGTCTAAATAATAGGCCTATTTACCTCTCCTTATTCAGTGTAAACTTGGAAAAAGATCAATCGGGCCTTTCACACCTTCAGTTCTTGCAGTTCATTACCGAGAAAGAAAAAAAATAGCTGGCAACGTTAAAAACAGCTGTTCAGATGGGCTCATATAATTGGAACTGTATATGACATTTTGCACAGCTTATTAAAATGGCGCCCTGTCAGGCTCAGAGCGTACGTCATGCCTATGACGTAACTGATCTATCTTGCTCCGCTCTAGAATCTTTGCTCCATTCGTCGGAAACCCCGCGAAAACAGAGAAGAACCGCGAAAGCCCTTTTGTTAAAAGGCACCAGCTGGCTTGCAACTGTTCTTCTCAATGCTGGGTGTAACGCTAAGACTTGTGTTTGTAAGCCGAAGGTATCGATGTAAACTCGCGAGTTTTACACTCGACAACAATTGCGTTTTCTACTATGCAACACAAACTTGGCGGGAATCATGTTAGCTTGATGGCCAATTTCATTCGATGCTTATCAAACTAGTAAAACCTGCCAACTTTACGTTAATGTTAGTATTTTTCTAACGGTACAGCTCACGAACTTAGCCGTTCTGAGTGAATTTCAACCTTATTATGACTGAATTACTCAACTGTTGTGTTAAAAAATGCGTAAAGTTGTACATGTTGACTTAACAACTGACAAAAATGTATAAGTTAATGTTTCCCTATTAACTAACGTTAGCCAACCAATAACGTTACCATTAACGTTAGCTTGCAGGGACACACAGACATGTAACTTTGACAAGACCTTTCACTTTACAAACAGTAACGTTAAAATCTACAATACAAGCTGTCTAAAGGTATGCCTAAGTTAATAGAAGTAATGGTTACACACAATTTCAACGATTGTGTACGTGACTGGCTTAAAATTCCGGAAGCAAAGGAACGCTAACTATAACGTTAAGTTACCTTAGCTACTGGCGTCCTGGCTTTAACATAATTTATCATTCGGTTAAACTCTGACAAAGCAACGTTGGCAAAAATTACGAACATTAGCGTTACATCTCTAACAAAAATTACATTAACGTTAACTAAGTTAAACGTTACAGAAAATTGACGTAGCTGCTAAGCGTTTAAGTTAATGAATTGCTTAAGGAAATTGACATTTGCGTTAAGTTAGTTAATTGCTTTAGATTTAACGTTAGCGTTACCTGTGACGTTACGGGGCTAAGGTCTAACATTAAAGTTATTTCCACCTACCTTAAATCGCCACCTGTAATTTGCCGACGTTTTTGACTGTTTGAAGACATGTCTTTGAATGAGAGAGCGTAACCTATTGCTTTCTATGCGTGCGGTTCTGTGTTGTGCAGAAATACTGGCAGCGACAAAGCTGCATCGACTGCACATGCGTGAAGCCTTCTTCTACTTTTATTTAATTGGCGATTGGCATAACAACTTGGTGCATTACCGCCACCAACTGTTAGGGATGTGGATCTATGGAAATAAGGATCAGACGGGAGAAAAGGAGTTAAGTGATGTTCTAAAATCCTTTCACCTGTTGATTTTAAGTATGTAATAAGACGTTTCCATGCTGGTGGTTTTAAAGAAGAAAAAGAAAGTAAACCCTCTAATGTTAAACTTATGTATCCTAATGCTATTGTAATGGTAGCTGGTCTGTATTAGCCTGACAAGCCAGACCCACATTAAAATGTAGGGTCTGGGCACTCACCTTTGGGCTTTGGCAGTGCTCAGTTCGAGGGGCGGGATAATCGGTTGTCTTTCAAATTCCCTCTGCACGCAATAGGACAGCGCGATGAGTCCCATGCGTTTTCCCACCAGCAGAGCTAGTTGGCCAGTGCAAACCTTTGCCAACTTAAACCAAAGTCCTTTTAGGCATGTCCCTCCACTCGGCGGCCATATGGCAACGCTTTTTGGGCACTCGTCAGCAGTGCTCGAATTACGTGGGAGCCAGAGGGAGCCGAGCTCCCATAGAGTGAGGACTGGCTCCCATGAAAGCAACAAAGTAAAAAATCTGAGGGGGTCTCTGATATCTGAAGGTGTCTGGCATTGTAATTTAATCTTAAACAACCGCTCATTATCTATCCCTGTGCGATCTCTTACCATTACAGACGTGAAATTAAAATATAGGCTACTACGGGACGTAGATAGCCTGGGTGTTCCCATGCTGCCTTGCGCGCGATTTGATTCACGCTGCTAAGGCAGCCTGGAGACCATGGAGCAAATTTTCGCCTGAGATAGGGAACCAATCACAGAACAGGGGGGAAAACAAGACGATGATGAGCTATGCACAGACGCATTTGATAGACATCCGTGGCACCCAATAAACGGATCCGGGCATTTTTTTTCAAATACGAGAAAATGAACGTTTGGTTCCCAGACCACGTCTCATTGAGAAGTGGTGGTGCTAGCCAGGCTAGGACGTAGACCTACCCTACGCTCTTGAACGCAGCATGATGACACTACACCACTAGACTATATGAGCAAACCGCATACGATCGATTTGACAGCACTCGCAAGTCTGAAGAAGTTACCCTGCTTTGATGAGAATGTTTTGTGTATTTACATAGGCGTTCATTGGGCTAGCCTACATGGGTTGATACGTGCGGAAAAGTCCTGTTTGCTGTTGAACTTGCGCCTTACCTCTTCTCAGGCCCGTCGCTAGAAGGCAAGCAAACCAAGCAATTGCTTGGGGCCTCGAGCTGGCCAGGGGCCCCAAGACAACCACTGGTTAAGAATAAAATGCAACGACAAACTGTGAGCGCCCCTTTGATAGTCAATGCAGTAAAGTGCAACGACACTGTTACCGGCAATACCGGGATCCCCCTCAAGGGGGCCCCTCTCAGTAGTCGCTGACAGCCATAGACTGTATATATAGAACTGGACAGTGTGCCGTCTGTTAAGAGTGATGCGAGCGCTAGTCCAGAGCCCCCTGGTGGCTGGTTGCAGTACAATGCGTAACTCCGCCCATCTCCATGTATTTCAATGGGCAAGTAGCCAACTTTCCGTGTCACTTTTCTCACCTAAAACTATTTTTGCATCAACAACTTTTTATTCAAAAAAATAGTTTTCAAGATGCTTCAATACACACTATTTTTCTTTTCTCGCTGAAATTATTTTTTTTAATGTTATTTTAACAAATCTAAAAAGGGCGTGTTTACATCTATGATTGAAAGCTGGCTGGCAGCAGACTCGACGCTTTGTCGCTACCTTATTTTAACGACACCTGATATCGACACCTAATCTAACCTAAATAAGTGTTGCTGTTATTATCATTAGGCTATATCTTATCACAGTCTGATTAAATACATATTGATAGTCATACATTGTGTGATTGTTTGTAAGAGACATCGTTGTTAGTTGTGACAGATTCTTAGTGAAAAAATATATGTGCTGTTCTTTCGTAGATGCTAAGTATATTAGCTTATAGCATGCTAAATCATGCTAGCATTAGCCAGTTGAGAGGTAAAGTAAAAGGGCTCTGCTATATTGATCCGAAGTAACGTTAGCCATAGTCACGATCATTTACAGTCCTACTCGTTTCAAATGGTTTAATGTGACCAGTGATTGCCGCCACCACCGTTGCAACTTCATTTGAATACACTTAAGTCACTGGGAGAAGGCGATGTTAAGTTTCATTAACGTTAACTCTTGCTTAGTTTTGCACGAATGGCAATAAACGTCACCTAGCCTGCTAGGTCGACAACCTCGGTATGACCATTTATTAATAAGCCAGACAAATAACGTTACTTGTTTTTTAGTGAACACATATTGGACCATAGCTTAACGTGAGGAGGGATTCAAAGTTACAAATGGACAATTTGCTTAGTATGCTCATAACAGCGGTATCTGAAAATGCTGAGTTAAGGTATTGTTGTTACCTGCGATTGCACTGCTGGAGAAGCATTTTGCATTGGTATGATTTGATCAGGTATTGCCAGTGATGTGTAAATCCTCCGTAGATCGCCCCATTTCAATACGTCTAAATTGAAAACTGTGACAACTCATCATAGGCTCTCTCAATATGTCTGTAATCGTATGACTCTACCACAGGGTTGCTAGTACTAGTCTTTCACCAGAGAGGGTGCTCCATTATAAATCAAAAATGTAATATTGCAGCCTTCATGTCAGCTGTAAAAATATGAGAACATGGACCTACTACATCAGGATACTTTGTAGACATTTTACACATAATCAGGAAGCTACTTTGCTGTTCAGTGAGTCATGTGTTTAAAGTGGTACTACATTTAAAGAAACATATTTTTATTTTTTGCAAGTGCATAAGAAAATACCACATTATGATGGCTAGGTTACACTTTTGTCCAAAGCCATATACAAATACAAAACAATATAATACTTCAATTTAACAGGGATCAATCAATAGCCTAATTAAATATAAACAATGAAAATGAGGGGGGCAATAATAAATAACAATGCCTATTCAATCAATAATATAACAATAACATGGTAACACTACATTAAGGAGAATATCAATAAAAAAAAACAATGTCAAATTAATCAACAGCCTAATGAAAATAACACAGTACTATACAAACCATAACACTTAAGCGGTTAATGAACTAAGTGCATGTTGAACAGATATGCCTTTAGACCCCTCTTAAAAGACCAAAAACTATCACAGGAATGAAGAGCACTGGGCAACTCATTCCACCAACATGGAACCACTGAGGGAAAGAGTCTTGAATTTGACCTAGCGTTTAAGACTGGTCGACATAACAGACGCTCAGCAGAAGACTGCAGTGGGCGGTTGGGGATGTACATCTTGATCGTTGAATCAAAATAACAAGAAGCAGATCCAGTCAGTGTCCTATAGGCCAAAGTGTGAGATTTAAATTTAATTCTGGCTACTATAGGGAGCCAACGGAGAGTAACTAGGAGAGGGGTTACATGTGTCCTCTTAGGCTGATTGAAGACCAGGCGTGCTGCGGCATTCTGATTGATACTTCAAACAAAATAAATAAAAACATTCAAAATTGATTTAGTATCAACCAATAATTATTCTGATATTAATGTTCTTCTAACTTCTACATTTGTGTGTAGGCTACTGTTAAATACCAAGGCAGTTAAATGCAGTGGTATAGTCTATGTGATACACAGGACTACACAGTAAACCCACTTAAAAAGCATCACCATCTCAGTATACCCATTTAAAATAGGCAAGGATTGCTCACAGTATACCCACCACTACAGCTAACTAGACTACACCACTGGTTAAATGGCGCATTGCAATTTACAATTTGTGTGAGTTCAGGGGCATACAGAAAGTTGAAATTTGGGTGGCATCAAAAAAGAAAATAGAAACAAAGTGATGTGTACAGCCTCAAGTATGAATGATGTCAAGTTAACAGAAGGTTCAGAGCAGCGGCAGACCTATCTTGGTGCCACGCAAGTTATTGAAAGTCATGTGTTTCGTAGTGGTGCTGTGCCATGTCCCATGTATAAGGGGCTTCAGGTTGATCCAGTGACAGTGGGTGGTGTCGGGGAGATGAATGTCTGGGAACTTGGAGAAAGGGGGAGGACATGCCACCTCAGACCACCCCAGCCAAACCACTTCACGTAGGCATTCCCTAGCAGACTAATGGAGACCTCCTTGCCGCCACCTCCAGTACATTCAGCCATCACCCATACCTTATATGCAAAAAGGAAAGTTACAATAAAGTTAGTCAGACAATTTTACAATATTACAAAGCATATAATGAGGCACTCAACAACACTAGTAATACCAATTAATTAAATATATGTGTGCAATAAATGTCACTGCCTACCTAATGTTAACTACACGTTTAAACATGCGATTTTAATATTAAATTCTATATTTAAATATGTGAATTATCAACTTGCGTCAGCTTGAAAAATAACGTTATCAGTATGACTGATCATGGACGTTAGATGACAAATTGAGGTGTTACCTTCACCGATATCCCTGGGAATTTGTGACTGGTTCTTGGCGTAGTGTTTAATGCAGGCGTTTCATTTATCGATCATTCACTTATGCGGTCTACAACTACCGACCTACCGTCACAGGTGTAGCTCTAACGGAGGTGTCTTTGTCGTTAACGTTAGAAAAAATGCAACGTTGGTAAACTGGCTAGTAGGCTAGTTACATTAATATGACAAGTTGATGAGGTCCATGCTTCATATAACGTTAACTTTCGTTGCTTTATCACATCATAAACTGTACTGACTGTGTAATCTCCATGTACAGTCAATGGTTACTCCATGTTGAGATGGCATACATTCAGATTGAGATATTTGAAAACAGCAAAAACTAATAAAACCGACTAAACATGCATCGACTCTTACGGGAGCTGTTTGTTGTTTGTTAATCTTCACCTCAATGACCAACTTAGCCTACCGTTTACAGTAACGTTAATGTAGCTGCTAACGTTAGCATGTAATTCGCTGTCCGTATTTCTGTTGTTAGCTGATTAGTATTCACCATACTAATTTCTCACAGTCTGTAATCAACATAATAAGCTCTCTTAGACGTATTTAAGAACAACAATAGACAAAAAAACGTTTCAGTTGATACACAAAACTTACCAGACAAGAACAAACCGAAGACTGTTGTTTGTGCTGTTTAGCTAACTCACAGCCGCTAAATTCATTCAGCCAGCTAGCCTTCGGCGCCGAGTCAACCTCATTATCGACCTGTGTTGTGGAAAGGAGAAGGGGGCGGGTTTCACTTGACAAGGGGCGTGTTTAACTCCTCTTCACTGCGCATGCTTCAACTTCTGCTGCGCAGCCGCACTTCAAATTGGTTGCAAATTTTCCAAGATGGCGTCGCCTCGTCGGCTTCAATTCCATAGAACACTGCTGAATGCAACCACACTGTCCAGTTCTATATATACAGTCTATGCTGACAGCAGCCAGCCAGCCAGGTTTGTGGTCTCTGCTGCTGCCGCAAAAATATAAAACCTCGGCAGTCATAATGAAGCGGAGTTATGCGTCCGGAAGCCAGAAGAGAAAGGAAGAGGATGACAATAAAAAACAAGATAGTGGTAAGTGATAAATTACACTGGATAAAATAGCTCTACTTGTCTTGTACAAATGGTGTAATGTCGCAGCAGGAAGGCTAGCCTAGCAAAAAATGTTTATAGGGCTGAAACGATTCATCGAGTTACTCGAATAACTCGATTACAAAAATTACTCGAGGCAAAAACCCTGCCTCGAAGCCTCCTTAAATTCCTATGGCCCTTATACTGGCGCGGGATCTGATTGTTCCACACGGACCGTTGTTCAGGAAGCACACCACTAGCGCGTGAATCGTGATGCATTCTGAATTTAGCTGGCGCGATGGCGGAGTCAAGATGTCCATAAATGGCAGAGAATGTCTAAAGTTTTCAAGTAAAGTTTTGGGATCATTACATACTCAAAAAGGAAAAGAACAAGCATCTGAACCGAAAACAACCACTCCATGCTGTTTCACCAAGCGTCAATAAAGTAGGCCATCTATCAATCTATCTAGCCTATCTATCATCTACGTAGCCTATAGCCTACATTGATGTTGGCTGATTTTAATCACATACTGTATTTGTAGCGATGTTGTGATATAATGTTTAGCTTTGATGTTTTTAAGTAGTAAACTTATTCACTTTCAATTGCAAGACAGTATGCCTAAAGAAGAACCCCTTATACACACATGCATGCACCCTCATCTTCCCTCACGCACATGCAGCGTGCACACACATACACACACAGGTTGCTAGGTTACCATAGCAAATAAGCTCACCCAGAAATTATTTTTTAGTAGCCTAATAGTAAAATTATTTGTTAGTAGCCTAATGGTAAATGATGCAGGTGTAGAAATCTACATAAAACAGATATTTACTTTGATGTCAGGTCTAGACAGAGGTGGAAAGTAACTAAATACATTTACTCATTTCACTGTATTGAGTAGTTTTTTTGTGTATTTTGTATTTTTTAAGTAGTTTTTCAAATTAGTACTTTTATTTTTTACTTGATTACGTTTTGAGTGAAGTATTGTGCCAGCTACATCACAAATCCCATGCGTTACTGAGTAAAAAAAAAAAAGTTAAGACTAACGACAACCGAAAGGAAGGGGGGAAATTGCGCAGTTTAACACCATGGGATTTCGTGTTTTAACGTGTGTGCTCATCTTTCTTTGGAAAGAAGTTTATTAGCATCTGTTTCCCCTCATTTTCATCTCTCTTTTTCTCGTTTTTGCCTTTGTTTTTTGGTAATCAAACTTGGTTTTCTTGGAGAAAGACATTGTACCAGCAGCACAACAATTAGCTGTCCACTACTAGCTATGCTCAACTACGTAAACAAAATGAGATACCTTATCAATCGTTGTGCAGGCGGACCAACCATTTTGCGCTTTAGCAAGGGAGAGTGAGAGTGACCTTTGGCCTTGTCAAACTCATATTAGGTAGTGGGCCGGATTTAAATGAAACCTCGTTGGGGCAGCCGTAGCCCACTGGTTAGCACTCTGGACTTGTAACCGGAGGGTTGCCGGTTCGAGCCCCGACCAGTGGGCCGCGGCTGAAGTGCCCTTGAGCAAGGCACCTAACCCCTCACTGCTCCCCGAGCGCCGCCGTTGTAGCAGGCAGCTCACTGCACCGGGATTAGTGTGTGCTTCACCTCACTGTGTGTTCACTGTGTGCTGTTTGTGTTTCACTAATTCATCGATTGGGTTAAATGCAGAGACCAAATTTCCCTCACGGGATCAAAAAAGTATATATACTTACAGTCATGGTCATTATAATTTTTCTGCTGTCATATAGTGCTCTTTCTCTCTTGAAATGTCCTACTTCCATGTTAGTTTTTCTGACTAGGTAGCCAGGCAGCTGCAGCGCTACACTCTGGGGGGCATGAACATGGGGGCTCACGAACATGCCCCCAGAATGTAGCGCGGTAGCTGCCTGGCTACTTTAGCTGCTGGCTGCAGCCACTAGAGCTGGGTAAAACCGACCCCCCCCCCCAAAAAAAAAGTAACTAAGTAACTTTTACTTAAAGTACATTTTAAATGAACTACTTTTTACTTTTACTTGAGTACATTTTCAGATGGGTAATTTAACTTGTACTTGAGTAATATTTCATCAAAGTATTGGTACTTTTACTTGAGTACAATATTTTAGTACTTATTCCACCTCTGGGTCTAGATTACAGCATGAAACTTGTTGTGCATATTAATACATTAAATTGCTTTCCCTCTTCTCCCTCTGAGCACTTCACAACATAGTATGGACAGCTTTGTTCGCCCAGCTCATCGCCCAAGTCATGCACAAGAGGCTGCAATTTTACAGAGAGCATTTTGAACATTATTTAATCGTTGGCACTGGCACTTATAAACACTAAATGGGTAAATTGCAATAAATGGGCTTAGTTTTGTAGCCTGATGTTGGAGTTAGAATAAATACCTCTGTGCCAATTGCTTGATCATTTTACAGCCATGTCATTTTCGTTATGCATTATTTGTTTTGGTTGTTTAAAAATGCAAAAAAAAAAATATTTTTGTCTTTAAAGCACCAGGTGCGTCTGTCTAATTCTCAAACAGCAGAATGCTTAAATGCTATGTTAAGCTACAAGTAGGCCTAGGTCAATGTATAACATTAGCTTGGGATGTTTTTACAGTAAGCATTGGTAGTTGTGAAAGCAGCTGCATCCCTTCTAAATATCAAAATATGGAAATGCTAACATATCTTTTCTTTCTCCCTCAAGGTGCTTTGCTGCTTAAATTTCTCAGCCCTCAGGCTCTTCCTAAGGATACCTCCACTGATGAAGATGGCCTGAAAGGTTAATCTTATGTGTGTGTGTGTGTGTGTGTGTATGTATGTACTTGTATTTATGTTGGATTTTTTAATTGCCATACAACCTGCACTCTTTATAGTTTGAACAATGCATCCTTTTTCTGCATAAGATGGCAGTGTTTTATTTTCTCACTTTGTGAGAACTGAAAAATGTTAATGTGAGTGTGTGTGTGTGTGTGTTTAAGTATGTTGGATTTAGTTATTGTGCACTTTTTTACATTTATATTGGATTTTATGGTACGGTGGTGTTTTTGCAAATGTTCAAATGTTCAAAATGTTCAAAACTAATGCACAGTATATATATGCAACTGCAGTATTTGCACTGTCAAAATTTTGTATTTATATAAACTGTGGGTGAACTTAAACTGTATGGCTATGCGGTGGTTCCTGTAGGCTTTGCGTTCGGTGGGGGGGGCCTCCATGTCCATTTTGCTTGGGGCCCCCAAATTCCTTGAAACGGCCCTGCCTCTTCTATGTTGATTAACAAAGCTATAAATTATGACCCATAATGCAGCTTACTTCAATGATTCTGTGAACTGATCTGTAGCTATCCTCTGTCATTCAGAGCTCCGGAAAGTTCCCAGATATTTTGAAACACCTGTTAGCAATCTCTGATGGCAGAATAGCCTATTCAATGGCTACCCGACAACATCTCAGTGCAAATTCCAAAATTGTTTGTCTATTTATTCCCACGGTTCAACACACGAGACGACTGAACGCCCAGGTGTTGTTACTATGTGCACATTAGCCTATAATACTAGAACATAGTTTGGCTGCAATGGCTTTATTATTTTCTGCCAGTTAGTGCATTTTCCCTGTGTATAAGTTATACTACATGCATTATTGTGTTTGACACTGAGGATAGCCTATCTGAGACGGTGGTCTGCTTCAAATGAGTTAGCCTACATTGTGAAATTGAGAATGGCACTCAGAGTAAATCCTTTAGTCTATCTTTGTATTGTGAAATTAAAATTAAATATGGAATATTACAATCAATAATATGTTGAAATGAATTAAAAGTCTAGGCCTATCGTGCGCATATAGGCTACTGCGCAAAAGCGCCACTCGTGCCTAGGCTATTTAATTGTATCGCCTTGTTAGGCTATGCGCGGGGTGTGCCAACTTTTTATGAGATAGAGAGACCCCCTTAAAGACAAAAAGATAATTCGGACCCTGCTCGTCGGGCATCCATTTCGGCAGAAATGCGCGTGCGCAAGGCTTCACGACACCAATCTTGCTCCAGCAGCAAGATCACAACACATGATTGGCACGATGTCTTCACAACACATCATATGATTGGCTGAATGTATTCACATCACACCATATGATTGGCTCAATGTATTCACATCACACCACATGATTGGCTCAATGTATTCACAGTCGATGTTTTGCTGAGGAATGGGGTGTGATATGTGTAGTAACGGCGTTACAAACTAGCCCCATGCATATCTATGAAGGATTTTTTGAGTGCTGTGTCTCCTCATTAGAAAGTCTCTGCTTAAACCCATCTATGGCCATAATGGTTGACAAGGGTTTCCTTGTAGAAGACTGTGTGCCCTGCAAAGTCCACATACCTACCTTTCTGTGTAAGAGAGCACAACTCTTTGAGCCAGAGGTCAGGAAGACACATCTGAGAGCGAGCGGAGGTCCGTTCCCATAGCAACCGGAACGCAACTGCTTGTGCCACTCCTTAAAGTGACAGTGTATATATATATATATATATATAGATCATATTTATTTATTTACTAATAAACATATGACCAATGTGGTCACCTGTTTTGGGTGCGCCACACGAGCACACCCATTAATCGGTGAAACATCTCATTAACTCTTCATTCAACACATGGCAAACCATATCACAGACCTTACCGAATACGAAGATATGAAGCTTGCCTCTGTACAATAAGCATTTCCTGAGTAATCTGGTTTTGAAATTGCAATATATTTTATACATGGTCTCCAACTTTAGGCAGAAATTATAATGTAGGCTATATGTAAACTATTTTTGTCAGTACATACATTTTTGTAAATTGCTTAGCCATAGAGTAGCCCACCACCACGGTTCTTATATTTCCAGATTCCAGACAATTCCACTTACACAGATATCAATATATGTTTCTACTAGCATGCTTCCTAGTAACATTAATGCAAAAACTATGAAGAAAAAAATCACGAGACGCAGATATATAGGCTGACATAAGACATGTGCAAATATTATCCCATTATACTTTTCTGGGTAGCCCAGACTGTCCTGAAAAAGGAAGATAGCATGTATAGATGGCTATTGCAATGACCAAGATAACTAGCTTAGATTAACTACAGTAGCTGAACAACACAGGTGACCACTTCCACATAATTTCACGGAGTGCTAAAATGTACACTGTTTTTGACCATTTTTGAACTGTGAAACTCAGCAAATATGCTTTGAGGTTGTAGACTTATTGCAGTATCATCACAACTGTTCCACCTGTGTGTGCATGCGTAAAATGCATAATAGTGTAGGCTACAGCATAAATATAGATGTACCGCAGAGCAGTACAAAATATGACCGCCGCCCAGTCCAGCACATTTTTTCCACAAAAATAAGTCACGTTTGTTAAATTGTGTTCATTTCCTACTTTGTTTCTTTTTTTGTGTTTGTAACTGAGTGTGTGGTTGTTTTTGTGTATATGTGTGCTTCTGTGTGTGTTTATTGAGTGTGTGTGCCTGCATGTAAGTTAGTTATGTGTGTGTGTGTGTTTTTGTGTTTGTTTGTGTGTGTGTGTGTGTGTGTGTCTTTGTGTATGTAGGTGTGTTTATATGTGTGGGTGCATGTTTGTGAGGGTGTGTGTGTGTATGTAGGTGTGTTTATATGTCTGGCTGCATGTGTGTGAGGGTGGGTGTGTGTGTATGTGTGTTTATGTGTTTGTGTGCGTGTTGTGTGTGTGCATGTGTAGTGTGCTATTCAACTACTTTACCAATAATGAACCAGAACTGGTTCCTTCCTTCAAAATACTGTAGGGGACTAGTGAATCACAATAATTTAAAAATGTTAACAAACATCAAATGTGTGTGTGTATATATATATATATATATATATATATATATATATATATATATATATATATATATTAGTGCTGTCATTAACGGCGTTAATGTAAACCTATTTTAACGGCGTTAATTTTTTTATCGCGAGATTAACGTTCTTTTTGGTGTAACAAACTTTGTAGTTTTTTCACATGCTGTTGCAACAACTAGTAACATTAGAACAACTACAACACCACACTGGATCTAACTAGACCGTGCTGCATGTACACGCCCCCTTTTAGGGGAAAGGGAGCTGTTTGGATAATGGAAACCTATGCTGCATCAAAGTGGGGAGCGAAAAAGGGCATACTTACTAAATCTTGAAACAAACGTGAATAAAAGGCACAAAATAAGGTTGGTGTAAGAGTTATTTGTGTGTTTATGGGATTAATGTGACCATTATGTCCCTATTTTTTGCTCTTTCCAGTTTAGCCTACTAACAGGAGTGTCACGAATGTAGGCACAGTCAAACTGCTCTTGGCTGACTATAACTAAGTTCGGCAAGCTTAACTTTACATGTCATAACATCAACTAAACATAAGTCACACATTCATTCTATCACTTGTAATATGAACGAACGTAGCCTCTTTCCTACAACTAGGTGAGATAATTGGCTATGCCTGTTATACTGAAGTTCCACAGTTAGCTAGCTAGCAAGCTAACCGTTTTACATGGGATATCGTGCTAAATGGGTTGTAATGTACATAGTTTCGACATGAGTACATTACATAAACATAATTCTTCATAACTGCCGTGTTAGTAAAATGATTTAATGCCCTGTAAATTAATAACGTCAAGGTGTGATTAGGCTAGCTGTCTTTCCCATTGGAATCAATGATATAATGTTAACTTGTTTTCCATGGAGCGTGATGCAGATTAAATGTAGCCTATCTTTATGATGATGCGCTTTAGTAGGCTACGTAAAGGCATGCTGCACACACTTGTTTAGGCTTATGAGCCGGCCAAAGAGTAGATTCGTATAATAAACACCAACGCAGTTCTGAACTCCTGGTCAGCTGAATGGTGTTTTAAATTGCTGTGGACACCGATGCCGACATGAGTGCGATGCACTCTGCTTTCGACATTCATTTACTGTACATTAGATTCCATTCTTTTCAATACAGCTCTGCACACCAGCATCGCACTTTGCCGCCGTGTAAATCACGATTCAGTTATATTTGGTCGATGCCGCTCCATAAAATCCATTGTTCATCCAGTGTTTGCGTGTTAAAAACTTCGGCGCTGATGTGTGTGGCAAGTGACAGTG